>NW_016157292.1:210123-394595 GCF_001687245.7 Rhagoletis zephyria
GTGCGCCTTGATGTTGTCACACAAAGCGGAGGGACCTACAGTTTTACGCCGACTCCGAACGGCGATTGTATTTTTATGAGAAGCTGTTTTTCATGGCAGAAATACACTCAGAGGTTTGCCGTTGCCTGCCGAGGGATGACCGCTGTTAAGAAAAAACCTTTTTTCTATATTTTTTGCGATGTTGCCTTGACCGGGGCTTGAACCCAGGCGTTGCGGAGTGGAAGCGCGCACTGCTTACCACTACACCACAGCAGCCGATTTTTTTTTTATATACATACATAAAAAAACTATAAAATATAAGATTTTTATACAATCACAGCGTTTTAGTTCAAGTTGGGTTTTCGGTTTGTACTCTACACGTTGCTTGCAAAAGTTCAAGTTTTTTCACCTTTCTTGGCATACACAAATCCTTACATTAACTCCAAAAACACTATTTCATAGTTTGAGGAAATCTAAGAAGAAATGGTGTATAATAAGAGTGTTGCCAGCGCTATGTCATTACCATACTTAACTACATATTCTGTACATATTAGGGATGTTAATTTTTTCGATTTTTGCGATCCCGTGATTTTTGGGATGTCGTTGGTACAATCCCGGGATCCCGGGATAAGTCCCGGCATTCAGACATTTATTGTTTTTCAATGACTTAACATGAAAAAATTGCAGCAAATTGGTTTGAGAAGCTCTCCTACCATATAATAAATAATAAGTAAATGAGTTTGGAACGTACTTTTTTATTTAAAGTGAAAATTGTTTCATAAGTGACAAAACGACAGACAGTAATTAAATTTATGTATATGCATTTAATAATACTTTAGTGTATACATATCTGATAAAGTAATTTAAGGTACATATATCGAAAAAAGCTCGATGCAAAAAAAATTTGTCAAAAACTTTATTTTCTGGATGAAAGAAGATCCTAATTCTAGTGACAGAAATAAAAGAAGTGCCTTAATTCGACCAGTTTTCTCTATATTCCTTTTGTTTATCCAAAATTTAAATTTTTTTATAAAAGCCTACTTCATACTACACATAATTAACTGCATATGTATAAATGGGCATTTCTCTGGCGTCATGATTTTTTTAAAAAGACTTTATCGAGCCCTAACCGCCAGAATAACGTAAGCGACATTTGCAGAAATATTCCTAGAGCATCTAGATGCAATTCTTCGTCAAAACGAAAATTTTGAAAAAATTTGTCGCTTACGTAAAAAATGTAATGTGTTTTAACTCTACAGAATCTTCTCTTTTATTTGATACCCATACTGGTTTCTTAAGTATATTGCACTGAAATTTTTAAATCATTTTTTTAATTACTCATATCTTTCAAGTTATTTTTAAAAATCCTGACGTCAGTGAGAAAGATTAAGAACGCAATTTTACTATATTCGGCCCTTGGTTTGGCAAATATGTTGATTTTTTTGTGTGTGTGCAAAATTGCCTGCAGCAAGGTATTATATGTATATTGAACTACACATTTATAAAAAAATTTTCAATATTAAATAAACAAAAGAAATATAGCCAAAACTGTTCAACATAAAGCGTTTCTATTATTGCCACCAGTGTAAATTACAAATCCCGAGATTCTAGGCAAATAATCCCGGGATTCTCAAAACTTAGAAAAGACCGGGATCCTGGGATTAAAATACCTAGTACATAGAATTATTGCAAACATGAAAATTATATTTCGATTTAGAGAAAAAAGGGGGCAACTCTAAAAATTTAGTTCAAATAGAATTTCACTTGAATGAACTAGTTCGTGAACGACACAACTCTACTCTCGACTGCCTCGATTGCTGCGTTTTGTACGCCTACGCCTGCGCATAAATACCATATGGATCATGTCGGTTTTCTAATCACAACACTTTGCTTGCATATCTGTTTTCTGAAGTGTTTGAAGCATGATATGTTTGACTTTAGCCGGAGACATTTGATGATGGATGGTAATACAGAAACATTTCAAGTTTTATTATAGCAAAGCCGGCCCACATTCTGTTTATTTATGTACATACTTATGTATTTGTGTATGTTTTTACATGTGCATACATAAGTAAGTTTTTATACATACATATACTTAAATGCATATCAACAACCTGCCCAATGGGTTGCAAAGTAATAAAGAAGTCCAATTTTTCTGCGCGACTGTTAGTGAGTTCATTCCACGCAAATTTTATGGTTTTTTTCGATCAATCAGTTTAATGAACTTGTAATACACAATCGTTTGTGCTGTGTGACAATAGCGCCACACTTAAATGTTTATGTACTATTTATGTACAACAAAAATTACATGAACATGCATTAACGATGTGCAGTAGACGTAAGCTATAAAAAAAAAAAAAAACATTTATGAAAATGGCGGTGAGTTAAAAAAAGCGACCAATTTAGTCCTCATTTCTAAGGGGCCAATGCTTCGAATTGCTAATGGTACACATTACATTATATAGACAATAATTGAGACAGCAATATTCCATATTTACCTTGAACCTAAACGTTCGATGCCATTTAGTAAATGAAGGACCAGAAATGGCTTGATTGTCTACAGGGCATCCAAAAAGCTAAATTCAAGTGATGAGTGCTGTGGTCATAAGTAATGGTCGCTTAAATCAAAAATCTAAAATCAAAATTTCGAGAAATACAAGGTTATATGTATGTTGGAACCAGTGTGCAAACCCCTGTTTATTTTAGTGTGGTACAATGGGCAAAGAAATGTGGTGTATTTGAATAAGATGTGGTAGATTTTCTAATTCATATTTTTATTGGGTAAAATTGGATCGGGAAATGTAAGTGCTAGTGGATCGTACAGATTCAACGCAATTGATGCAAAAACCACTATAACATTAGTTTTCTACTTAGAGAATATCATCATGAAGAAAAAAATATTTTCATTAATTTGAGAAAAATCGTACAGATTGATTTATTCAAAAAAATTTACCAAATTATTTTTCCATTGCATAATACTTAAGCAAATATAAATATGCGGATTTTTAAAAAATTAAAAAGTTAAGGCACAGATATATTTAAAGCAAAATTTATGATGTATCTTTTTAAACATTTACTGATTCATTTTTATTTAGTTATGTGAAAATTGTAAGCAGATGTTCTGCATAAAAATGTGATAGATTTTAAGCCCAGTAAGCCTTAAAAAATATGTGGTAGATCTACCACATATGTGGTAGAGGTTTGCACACTGGTTGGAACCTCTTTCTGAAAAAGTGAATATGCATTGGAAACACTTTGATGGAAATTCAAAGATCATTACTCACATAAGTCTTCAGTAAAAAAATTTAGATAAATATTTTTCTATCTAAAAGTTATAAAGCAAAACACAAAATAAGTGCAAAATGTCAAATACATGTTACAAAAATTAACTTAAACTATGTTCACATATCAATATTATCCCAATCAAAGCTCGTTTTTTAATCACCCCGTTTACACAGGCAAATCTCAGATTATTAGCCGTCAAATTTTTTGTGCTTGTTATTCTCACATCTCAAGGAAAAGTTATGTTTCTTCTCTGTGCCACCGTGATCACGTGTTTATGCTATAATAAGCAATATAAATATATTTTAACTTAACATTTTATTAAAAATACCTTTACAAACCTCTTTTCCTTGCTAGCGTACATTTTTGTTTACTTTTACATTTGGCATTTCTCCTCTTTTTTGGAAAAACAATCGATAAAACTAGGATGGACACCGAAAAGTTATCGGTTTAATCTGAGATTATTTTATAATTACAGATTAACAAGGGACGAATTTTATATGGCTAATCTCTTGTTATAATTACAGATTAGGCTGTTAAGCTCGAAAATGAGGATAATCTACTTATATGTGAACCTAGTATTAAGCGCTTATGAGAAGAAACTATTTATTGTTTTTTCACTGGGGATTTGTAGGTAAATCCGTAACCAGCGATCATTTTTGAATATTCTCATTTCGGAAATAATCGCTTATTTTACCTTATTAAATCTTGATTACATAATAAGTAATTTATGGCAAAGTATTCATGGGGCGGCGCTTGAAATTGCAGTTGCAAAACGTGCCTGGTCGCAGATAGAAAGACCTACAATTCTGTAGAGTATGTAGGAGTTTGTGGCCCACTTACTGCACAAAACGTACTTCTGCTCCCATCAAATTGATCAGCACCTCGACTTAGTCGTAGCTGTAACTCCAGAATTAAGTTTTAGGCAAACCTTTCTTTAACGGCTTAATAAAAATCAGTAACAGTAACCTATTGCAACTTCTTAAACTCTAAATGGCTAAAAACTATCATTGATTTTTGAAATTTTTTCGCGAGGGTGTTGTGCATTTTCTTCCACATAAAAATCGGTTTCGTTCAAGAATTTAAAAAAAAAACTTTCGGTTTACAGTAACGGAAGAAAATATTTTGCAAAGTGTTATTTTCACACTCACTAACATATAATAAGCGCGGAATTTATTTAATTAACAGCAAAGCGTTGAAATT
This sequence comes from Rhagoletis zephyria, assembly GCF_001687245.7. NCBI lineage: Eukaryota > Metazoa > Arthropoda > Insecta > Diptera > Tephritidae > Rhagoletis > Rhagoletis zephyria. Next base: position 214,588 of record NW_016157292.1, read on the forward strand.
GTATATCCTTGTTCAATGCTGCGGCTAGAAATTCCATTGCTTAATTGCTTTCAATCGCAAATATAAACACTTTTCGTTACAAAATTCATTTTCAAATTTAAAATTCAGCGAAAAGAAAATGCTGGTACATATTAACATTTGTTCGTGCATAAAAAATAATTAAAACATAACAACGATTTGGTTAACCTTGGAATGCACGTAATATTCAACACAAAGTGTTACAAATTGCACTATATGTGGCAAAAGAAAAAATGTGATTTTTTTCACAAAATATAGATATCAAATGTATATATATGTGAAGTAAAGCTGAGAAAATCTGCATATCGTAAAAACCGTTTTAAATAGATTAAGATTAATACTAACTAGTAACTAGTAGATTAATACTAACTAGTGACGAAAGGACTTTCGGTTGATGTTAGAATTTTTCAAAATTTTACATTTATGATAAAATTTAAAGGCTTTTCTATTTAAAGGTGCAAAAAATCAGTTCTTGGATTTAGGTAGGTAGGTTGTCGCGGTCGTCTATAAGACACACTTAGGCTCAGGGCCCATTGTGATGCCGCATGTTGGGTCAGCAACTCCCAATCCCTCCTAAAACCATTTTGAACTTTGAACGAATTTTAGAAGATCCCTGATTTCGACGCATCTAAGGTCCTCCAAGTTGTCGAAGAATTGCCTACCGAGAGTGGAGAGTCTTCGTCTAGATAGAGCAGGGCATTGGCACAACAGGTGGAGAATCGTTTCCTCCTCTTCTTCATCTTGACAACTTCTACAGAAGTCATGTGAGCGTAGTGAGCCAAGTCGATAGGCGTGCTTGCCAATTAGGCAGTGTCCTGTTATGACGGATACTAATAATCTAATATTGGACTTATTTAGACTCAGTAGTAGGCCAGTGCGGTTGGCGCTGAGCACCGGCCATAATTGTTTGGCAGTTTTGCAGGTGATTTCGTCCTGCCACCTTTCGTTCGCTACTTTAGTGAGCCTCTCGGAGATAAGTAGCTTACAAGTTTGCAAGGGTATTCCTATTTCGTCATTTATATCCTCAAAAGGAAGTTTCGTGCCAAGTCGCGCCAGTTCGTCGGCCTTACAATTCCCCTCTATGCCGCAGTGTCCCGGAACCCATATTACCTTTGGGCGAAATGACTCAGCCATCTCGTTAAGAGATGCGCGGCATTTCATGGCTACCATGGAGGTTGTCGACTGCTTCGTGAGGGACTTTATTGCTGCCTGGCTGTCAGTGAAGATGTAGATATCAACTTGGGGTATCATATCACACTTTACCAGTTTCGTGGCCCTGTCGATTGCCATCAGTTCAGCCTGAAAAACGCTACAGTGGTCCGGGAGACGAAAGCTGAGGGAGATTCCCAGGTGATGCGAATATACACCTCCTCCAACCCTACCCTCGAGCTTTGAGCCATCTGTGTATACATGGATGGACTCTCCACTACTTACAACGTCATGCTTCCACTCTTCCCTAGGAGGGTCGCGAACGCTGTAGCGGGTGCAGGTTCCGGAAGTGCATAGTCCACCAATCCGGGTAGCCCCGGAACCTCCGTTAATATTCTACCGTGACCATAACTGGTATTTGACCACTTATTTAGAATATTCATTCGAATTGGATTTAAAGAGCAATAAATTTCGTTTCGCGACAAGGTACAAACTTTTAAAATTCCTGAAGGTTTAACTGACTATTGGTTATATAGAGATTTAAAGTCTGTCTATTTATATGTTCCAGATAAACTCAAAAACAACTAAATAAACTGGTTTTAAAATATAATAAGCATACTTTCCGCTAGGCTATATTTCGAGGTTATTGGAAATGTGGAACGAATAGGTTTCTACCGGTTAATGAGATATCGACCAAAATATATTTTTCGTACAGAATTAACATGATAATTTATGTGACATACAGCTTCAAAAAAAAAAAATCAAGGAAGGAATATTGTATGATATCATGCTTAATTTCTTTCACAAAAATACAATCGTTCGGAGTCGGCTTAAAACTTAGGTCCCTCCCCTTTGTGTGTCAACATCAAGGCCCTAAATCAGAGGAGAAGCTCGGCCAAACACTAGCATATGTGTAAGCGCCAATCTATTGTTATTAATTTCTTTAGCACATATTCGAAATGGTTTTGAAAAGATTTTATTTCTAAACAACATGTGGGAGGATTACCATCTGTTTAAAAATTAAATTCGTCTTTAATTCAAAGGAATTATGTATGCATAACAATGTGGGTGTCAGACGAAAAAGTTTAATAAGGCCACCTGTTAAAAAATTAAATTCATTGTATATAATAGGTTAAATTAATTATAAAAATATGAATATCATACATACATATATAGGTTGGAACATGAGATGGTTTGCAACCTGTCAAAAATGTAATTCAATTAAGTGCAATGAATTACTACGCTATGGGTTGCATCCAAAATGGCTTTGAAAAGGCTCAATTTTCAAGTTCATTATCAGGAACGCTACCTGTATAAAAAATCAAATCGAAAATAAGATATGAATGGGAAAAAACACTATATGAAGCCACCATTATATTGAGTTTTATTGAATAATTTGCACGCGCAGAAATTTCATACATTCATGGAACTAACTTTTAAGTCTCATTTTTTTGGTGCATCTCTGGCAGAGCTGGGTCGTAATGATTCCTTTAGGAATTAAATTACTCCCAATTACAGATTACAAGGAATTGTAATTAGGAATCAATTCCTTCAGTCCACAGCAAAGGAATCGATTACTTTTTCAATTCCTTGAAGTAATTTCAAATGTAATTGGGTTTTTCTTTAATTCCATTACAAGGAATTTCATATTGTAATTGGAATAAATTACGTGCTAGTAATGTAATTTTTTTTCCAATTCCTTTGAAAGGAATTGAAAATGTAATTGATTTTTTTTTCAATTCCATTACCTGGAATTGCAAGAGTACTTTAGTTTTTCCAATTACTCAAAGGAATTGTAAAAGTAATCGAGAAACTGAAAGTTCTTTCACGAATATACAATGTGGAATTTTTGTTGTGGTCAAAGATTAAAATCGAAAGCACACATTGGCCATCTTCTATGTATATCTATATATATATAAAAATTTTGTGTTCGTATGTCATAGTCATCAAAACCCGAGAACGGCTGAACCGATTTGAATAATATTTTTTTTATTATTCGGTATAATACCAGAACCAATGATATCGCAAAAATTTGGTGGGTTGCCACCTATTTTAAAATTTAATTAATTTAAAATCAATGAATTATTACAATATGGGTATTAAGTTAAAGAGGTTTAAGAAAGATAACTGCTGGAAGTATTTTTGACGAGGGTGGCCTCCTATTTGAAAATTTAAACTCAGTCAAATTGTTAAAAAAAATGAAATATTGCCATGTGGGTGTCAAACTAAAGAGTTTTAAGAAGGCTTACTGCCGAAAATATGTTTGAGGAGGGTTGCCATCTGTTTGAAAATTTAACTAAATTACATTGATAAAATAAATAAAATATTACAATATGGGTATCAAATTAAAAAGGTTTGAGAAAGATAACTGTTGGAAATATTTTTGAGGGGGCTGCCACCTATTTGGAAATTGTAACTCAGTTAAATTGATAAAGTAAATGCAATGTTGGCATGTGGGTGTCAAACTAAAGAGTTTTAAAAAGGCTTACAGTCTACCATGAACACTTCCAGAAATATGCAATATGAAAAGTTCGGTTTATATGGGAGGTGCCACACGCCATTCTCCAACCATGCAAATTTTTCTCCATGAGTATGGAATTGGTCTTATATATGTATATAGATATCACCATACCCAGTTCTAGTCCTCTACCACAAATATATGCAGTTTGAAAAATTCGGTTTGTATGGGAGGTGCCACGCCCCCTTTCTATATCGAAACTTTTTTTAGCTATAACCATCCTTGGAAAGTCTGCAGTAGATTCCGAAATTTCAAAAAAATCGGTACGGCCTTTCTCGAGCTTTGCGAACAGAAAAAAACGCCTTTCAAAATATATATTAGTATAGACTAGCCAAACTCTGCTTGTTTTGCGGGTTAAAACACTACTACCGATGAAAATCGATGGATAAATAAACAAGTTTGCAAGGGTTAAGTGAAAGTGCAATAATTTTTTGTATGAAATACTAGCAGGAAATTTAACAAAGCTATTGCAATTCAACAGTAAAAAATTTTTTTTTATAAATTTTTCGATTACTTTTTAAATTACTTTGAGGAATGGAATTGGAAAAAAAATCAATTACATTTTCAATTCCTTTCAAAGGAATTGGAAAAAAAATTACATTTTCAATTCCTTTCAAAGGAATTGAAATAAAAGAAATTACATTACTAGCACGTAATTTATTCCAATTACAATATGAAATTCCTTGTAATGGAATTAAAGAAAAAAACAATTCCATTTGAAATTACTTCAAGGAATTGAAAAAGTAATCGATTCCTTTGCAGTGAACTAAAGGAATTGAATCCTAATTACAATTACTGAGGAATGTAATTGTAATTGTAATGTAATTGCATTTACCCAGCTCTTAAATCTGGTGCTTTCTTAGAATTAATAATTATAAATAATTTCGAATGCGTGGCAACTCTGTACGAATATCTCCAGAAACCCTTAAAATTAAAAACATTATCTGAATACGATATTCCATTAAAATTGTTGGAGCCCTTTCCGAGAAACCTATGGATATATACATATTAACAAGAATTGGTCGTTTAAAGGAGTGAGATACATACGTATATGTAGTTTGAGGAAAAATTCTTACGACTTCATTGCCGTAAAAACTTATTTGAAAATTTTTACTAGAACTTACCGTTTAGCAAAGAATTTGTTTCTAAATGTACTGACAACTATTTTCTTCCTGTAACTCTCCAAATTTTGAAATTCAATCCCTCCTGGTATTTATCTGCTTTAGAATTATCCAATTTTATATAATTTAAAAAATTAACACAAAGCATTTTTTACAACTTCGGCTTGTATTAAACACATCTAAAAACCAAATAAAGAATTATCAACACGGCACTTTGACAGCGCGGTGCGGGCGAATGAAAACAAAGAGGGATTAAAAAATAACGGAATCTAGTCAAGAATTATATTCTCCTCACCCTAAATTCAGTTATAAAAGAAAAAAGTGCATTTGGAAAATTCGACTTTTGGCCGCCTAAATCTGTGCGTCGGGTACTCTGATAAAAAATTTTAAAAGTAAGGTCAGTTCCTCGATGAAGAAATTAAATGAATCTTTCTAGAACTTTGTTATAAATGACAAATTTATTAAACTATCAAATTTAACAAAATGTTTGTATTTTAACATTTATAATCAGGGAACGGATTTTATGGAAATTGAGTATATTCGATTGAGAACGTCCGCGTTTTAGCTTTCCCTGATTCCATATATACAAATTTGATGTTGCCTTGTTTAAGATGTTTGCCCTTTTTTTTGCCTTTTTTAAGATATTTGCCTTTTCTACCTTTAAAAAAGTGATTATACTATTTAAAATTTTTTTTTAAGATTAAAAAATATACACATGCCCATGCGGCTTATAGAACCGCAGGGACCTCTTGCCAAATTGGTGTTGGAAAAATTCAAAGCAGTTTTCTCAGCTAACGTAGGCTTGAAGACAATAAGGGGTGTGGATAAAATTATAAAGGGCGAGGAAAACTCCCTTATTCCTGATAACGTTTCAAACGTTCTATATTTAAATTGGGCGCCGCTTGTATCAACTTACGTCGAGCACACATTTAATATATTCAAGGCTTTTCTTCGCGAAAATCGAATGAAAATGCTGCGAAAAAACTTCAAAATGCATCTTGTGGTTCAATGTTATTACAACTATATAGATTAAAGTTTTATGAGTTAGAAACCCGAAAGGATAAAATAGTCAAAGATTCAAAGTACAAATTTTTCATATAATGAAATTAGTTCATAGTTTTTCTCTTTTTACTTGTAATATAAACATTTCTAAAATAAATTATTTTTTTGATTGTTCTTCGTATTTTCTGTCTTTTTTAGTGCCTTATTTTGCTTTTTTTGCAATACCTAGTGCCTTTTCCTGCCCTTTTTGCTTTTTAGGTCCTAAAAATCCGTTCCCTGTTTATAACTATGTATAAATACACAGTTATAAGCGGGCAAATTCAATATTTTTGTGGATATACATGCAAAAACATTTGTTACAAATGATGTAAATATTTGCTAATTGCTAGTCAGGGGTTAAAGCAGCAAATGAGGCTCATAAAAACACGAATGTACGGAAAAATTAATGCCATTGAGGATTACGTTTCATAAAATAAAAAAGGATAAATATTAATAACAAAAATTGCCCAGTGAAAGCTATACATAAGAGAATATCGCGTAAATGTTCGCATGAGAGCAATTGGACAGTTGTATGTATTATACTCGTATTTTAATAAGTAAGCATGCATAGTTTATAGATACATACATACATATATGGCATTATTGAATTTTACAATAGAAACTGCAAAACGGAACGGACACGCTGACACCCGACAAAATTAATATTTTATTAATTTATTATTGCCGTAAATTTATACATATATGTGTGTAAATATGTACATATATATGTGTGTATGTGTATGTACGCATGAACTTACATATTTCTACATATATAAACTTTGCTATGCTACATATACTCTGTATTATTTTTCATATACTTAAGTACTCTTAATTGAAAGCGTGCGCACTTATTCGCATGCGGCTGTCATCATGCCTCCCCGTATCCTCATCATCAGCATCAACTTTAAAAGCATTGACAACAACAAATTGATGCGACATGCGCGCTTTCTGTTAATCCAGGGGATTTTCAAATTTACGACAGATATTATTCATAAATTTAGTGATAAATTTAAGATTTCTATTGTATGTATGTATACACATATGTACTATAAGTATCATAGAACTGTTAATTGTTTTTTTTTTGCTTGACATTGCCATTGACAGTGGCAGATGCCCCCAGCCCCTACATTAAGAAGATATCTCTATTAAGAAAATGGAAAATTGGAATATATCTACATAAGTGCTATAAACCCTAATAGATTGGGAAATCTTTAGACAACTGAAAATTATGAATGCCATAAAGAATAAATAAAACCACTTTCAATAAGTGCAGCGAATTCTCAAGTTCTAGGACTGAGGGCTTAAATATTTACATATGTACATACATATTTACTATATGTACATTGATACTTCAGAGTGCTTATAACTTTAGCTATAAAATAAAAATGAAAATGTATGCCTGCGTATTAACATATATCCATGGATGCACTCGAATGTATTTGTTTCAAGTATTTAAAATACCGAAAAGGCATAATTGTACACACAATCATAAACATTCATTTAGAGCAGCATAAAAATAGGCACCCAAACGTGTGCCAAAGCTATTAAAAATATTTAAAAAATGTTTAAGCATATCGCCCAAAACCACTTCAATATGTTTATATGCAATACACTTATACGTGCCACTGAATTCACAGCCATACTGGGCTTTTCAGCGCTCACCAACACGCAAATGGGTCAGCAGAAAATTAGGATAGTTTAGTGCGAGGGATGGTTCGAGCAACCGAGCATAAATTGTATGCATGTGAAGAAAGATGAAAGTTTGAATTTGAATTGAAATTCAGTTGAGGTGGTATATTTAAATGAACTAAAACTTGTGTTGGAAATCTTGACTCAAGCTAAATTTTTTCTCAATAAGAAAAATAATAAAAGGAAAGGTATAATTACATACTATGAATCTCCTAATCAGCGTGAATACTGGAAAAAAACTCGCTTACGCAAAAGGCGAATGGTCTACATCTGCATTTTTATTTTTTTGTGTAGCTTGAATTAAATTAAATTAATTAAATTGCAAGTAAACCATAGGCAAAGTACAAAAACAAAAACGGGGAGGAAATAGAAAAACAGTGGCGCGTAAACCAAACAAAGCAAAAAATATAAAGTTCTAGCCGGCAAAATATAATAGGGGTCTGCATGGAAATACATACATACGCACATACACATGCATACATACTTACGAAAATGAAAAAGTGAGAAAAGTTTGGGTGCGTGCAATAAAATGTTGGAACTAAAAACAAAAGCAGGGGTAAATAATACATAGAAGAATGGTAGAATGCACAGAAAAACCGCCAGAAAATTGAGAATCGAATAGCAAATCAACAGCTGCATACTAATGTATGTAGTATGTAATACATAAATACTTATGTACATAAATATGTATATTTTATGCACCCAATGTTGGCTTTCGCAGTTCAATACTCTGTGTGTTTGGGATACCATTAGAAATACATATTACATACGTTTTAGGTAAACACATAGGTATACAGGGTGTCCCAGAAGTAACGTGCCAAACTTTAGGGCAAGGTAGGTGGGGGGGTGAGCTCACTGATAAACAAAAAATGTTCAGGTAAAAGTCTCACCGTTTTTGAAATATTTACATTTTTTCGAATTTAAAAAAAATCGTGCCTTTTCATGTGTTTTCTTTAACTGCAACTACAAACCGGGCAATACTTAGTAAATTTTTTATGTAAAATACTTCCAGATAGTTGCCTCTCCATACTCAAATGCAATGTAGTTAAAATAAATTAAGGAACCATCATAAAATTAGGACTATTTCTGGATTTTTAACTTTTTGATATTTTCTTCCCCAACTTTGACTATCTCGGGTGAAAAAAAAATGTACTGAGCTATAACTTTACATTACATAAAAAAATTGCTCATTTAATAAAGATTTCAGAAAGGTGCCACACTTACTGTTTTGAATAGAAAAAAAAAGTTATAGCCGCTTTTGTGGGTAAAGGACTGAGACACGCTAGAATGTATTTAATAGATTTAAATTGAATTTGCTCTTGTTACCGTCAAATGACATGCTAAATAGTACAAAGGTACATTATTACCTGCTCCTGACATTATTTTGTGTTACTTACCGGAATTCGGACTAGAGTCTATAACAAGGGCTATATCTATCAATATTTTTTGTGAAGCATGGATTCACGTGAAATAAAATATACATGAGTCGTTTGAAGAGAAATTTATTCATTTATTGATAAAATATGCTCAAATTGGCGACCTTCTACTCTAATACAAGCTCGGCACCTTTTAAGAAAAGACGCTTTTAGAGATCTTAAACTCAATTGGGCTATCTCAGCAGCAGCTCCATTTATTTGTTCCCGCAAATGCTCTTCGTTTTGAATTGTTTTTGAATAAATTTTGTCCTTAAGACAGCCCCAGTAGAAAAAATCTAATGGATTCAGGTCTGGCGATCTAGCGGGCCACGTGATTGGCCCGTATCGTCCAATCCATCGGCGAGGATAAGTTTCGTCTAAATGAGCTCTTACTTCACGCCCGTAGTGAGCAGGGCACCCGTCATTTTGCAGCCATAGTCTTCGCCGCAGGTTTAAGGGTACATCTTCCAAAAGAGTTGGAAGCCGTTCCTGAAGGAACTCTAAATAACTGTGAGAGTTGAGCGTTGGCGGCAGTTCCACAGGTCCCAATATCTGACAATTAAAAATACCGCACCATAAATTTATTTTGTACCGGTACTGCGAACGATCTTCTCTCATTTCGTGAGGATTGTATATCTGCCAACTGTGAAGGTTATGCAAATTAAAATAACCATCACGTTTGCATGATGATTCATCGCTCCAAATTATTTTATTAAAAAAGTTGGGGTCTGATTCATGCATTCGCAACATTTCACGGCAAAATCTAACCCTCGACAGGTAATCTCTTTCTTGTAGAGCCTGAACACGTTGAATGTGGTAGGGATGAAATCGATGGTCTTTTAAAGCTTTGTGAACTGTAGTTTTTGGTATTCCCGTCCGTCTTTCCATCATTCTCACTGAAGTCGATGGAGCTAGTTCCACTTCCTCTAACACAGCTTCAACATCTACCGTTGCAGGACGTCCTGTTTCGCCGCCACGCCTTCCAGGTATGCGACCTTAAAAAAGTGAAAAATTATAGTTAACAAGCAAGCAAACAAGAAAGGTGTAAAAATCACTTACCTTCATATATTTCTCTATGGGTCCGGGCGAATACTTCACGACCCGGATGTCGACGATTGGGGTATCGCTCTGCATAGAGTCTTTGAGCAGCTCTGGCATTACAGCAAGCTTCACCGTAAATTAGGTGAATATCCGCATATTCATGCGACGTATACTGCGTGTTCTCTGTCATAGTATTAATAACACAATGTTCGAAGGGTCCAATTTCACAAAATCCACTTTCACTAATTCCGGTAAGTAACATAAAATAATGTCAAGAGCAAGTAATTATGTACCTTTGTACTATTTAGCATGTCATTTGACGGTAACAAGAGCAAATTCAATTTAAATCTATTAAATACATTCTAGCGTGTCTCAGTCCTTTACCCACAAAAGCGGCTATAACTTTTTTTTTTTATTCAAAACAGTAAGTGTGGCACCTTTCTGAAATCTTTATTAAATGAGCAATTTTTTTATGTAATGTAAAGTTATAGCTCAGTACATTTTTTTTTCACCCGAGATAGTCAAAGTTGGGGAAGAAAATATCAAAAAGTTAAAAATCCAGAAATAGTCCTAATTTTATGATGGTTCCTTAATTTATTTTAACTACATTGCATTTGAGTATGGAGAGGCAACTATCTGGAAGTATTTTACATAAAAAATTTACTAAGTATTGCCCGGTTTGTAGTTGCAGTTAAAGAAAACACATGAAAAGGCACGATTTTTTTTAAATTCGAAAAAATGTAAATATTTCAAAAACGGTGAGACTTTTACCTGAACATTTTTTGTTTATCACTGAGCTCACCCCCCCACCTACCTTGCCCTAAAGTTTGGCACGTTACTTCTGGGACACCCTGTATACGTAGGTACATATACATATGTACATATATATAATGCATATACATATATACAACATTTATGTTAGGAAAGGCAACGCCAAATGGAGCCAGGCTGCCAAAAGCACAGTTCATAGCAGTTCATTCTCACGCACATATCATAAGGTGCGTGTGGCAAGGAAAGCTATCATACATACACACACACATACATATGTATGCAAATACGTGGCACGCTAGACCTGCGGAAGGATGAGGTGGCATTAATGTGTTGTAGTGTAGTCAGAATAATTGGAATTCAATATGGCATACATTATTTGATTTGGTTTTCGTGATATTTATTTACTTGCGGCTGCATACAAAGGACCGAAAATACTTATATGTACGTACGCACTTATACAAAACATATACAAATACCTATGCACATGCCAGGGTTGTTGCGAATATTCGAATTCGCATTCGCAACCGCGGAGCTTCCCCATTAATTTTAACATTCGCATTCGCTTTCGCATTTGCAATAATCAATGCGGAACTTTCGCGAATGCGAATGTTGTGCAAGTGCACCGATAAAACGTATATCAGGCAAACAAAATGTTTGCCTGTGGCCGTGGGAGGATTTGTGTAACAAAACTGGTCAAATGTCATATTTATCAACTTTGATAAAAATGTCTTTAAGCATATTCACTCTCGAGAGTCGAATCGTATCGAAAATTTCAGCTCATTGCCTAAAATGTCCACTCGACTAGTGTATTAAAAGGGAAAAACTTGCCAGCACTGCATAGTTTTCGACGATTTCCGTCGTGTACTTATTTCAGCACGACAATAGTCAATACCAATGATGTCGAGTCGAGAATTTAGCCTAATTTGCGACTTATGCATTGAGGCTGATTATTTCTTAAGCTATATAACCGAGCTAGTTATCAATAGGCATCATACAAGTTCCCACTTCTATTTGACCTTTGACGTACATCAAAGAGAACATAGTCCTTTTAATAATAACATATACATATATATTTTTTTGTAATATCTGCATTGCTTCTTTCTCTATTATGATTTTTTTGGACCAATCTTAAAAAAAAGAACGGGCATAAAGAAGTAAGTGTGCACTGTAATTTTAAACCAAATTATCGTGATTTGCTTTTGATGTTGCATACATATATTCGTTTCAATCATTACCAATGGGGCACTTTGGGGAATTTATTTTTAGCAAAAATTTTAAAAACAGTAATTTTGTTTACTTGTGGGGCAATATTTTTCTAATAGGGAAATATGTACATTGGAGCCTTGGCTAAAAGCCTCTGTGGTAAAATTGTCCCCCTAAGTCTCCCTTCTTTGCTATTTAAAGTCAAAGATTAAGCTTCTCCAACAGGGATTTCCAGCAGAAATGGTCAACGGCTGGCTATAAAGAGAATCGATGCTCAAATAATTAAAAATCTATAGGTGTGACCTTTAATTAGGTAAGAATTACGTAACTATCTGAGACCCTCATCATCAGTGATTCCAATAATTCAAATGTTTATTAAAAAACGTGGTTCTTTTTTTTTAATAACAACTATATTCTAATCCGATTCGGCTGGCAGCCACGACTTTGAAAACAGAATTTTGTTCAAAAGTCTCAGTCCTGGAAAATAATAATTTATTTTCCATATCCACCTATTTAACTCGCTATAAGCACACATTTTTCAAACCAGTCGCGGAAGAAAGTATTAAAAATTAATTACAAAAACTAAAATCGAAAAACGTTTATGGCGTTACAGGTTCCCCAAATTCTGAAACAGCCAGAGGTATTAGAATGAAGAATTATTTTTAAAAAGCTTTAGAAAAACCTGGCACATCTGCTTCGGCTTGCAAGCGCTGTTAAAACAACGATCTCGCCATTATGCTAGATTCTTCAAGTGAAGATGAAAGTCACGAGGATACATCCGACATTTTCAGACCCGATGGAATTCTCATTATCTTTTATTAAATATAATGTTCCAATTTTTAATTCAAGAACTAAATAAAACAAACATTATTAAAAAATACTAACTTTTCCATTTTTTATTTACCTAAAAAACTTAATCTTAATCTTACTTAATTGTTTCTTAAGAATACTTGATATTAGCTGTTAGACATCCGCATTCGCATCCGCGGATGTCTAAAATTTCACATTCGCAACAACCCTACTACATATATACATACATACCATATATTTTGGGTACTGTTGCTATCGAATCAATTCCGTTGCACGCGTGTGAGATACGCTTGCATGGACGATATGTGCAACAATTGCCAGCATAACAACAAATGAGTCAAAATATATCACAAACAATAACGAGAACAAAAACCAGCGACAGTAAGTGGATTTTATGGCGCTCTAAATTGAATCATAAAAAATGCTTAATTGCTTTCTTTGTTTACACACGTACTATACCTATACTATACGATTTACTCCACATAACTTTTAATCGAATTGAATGCGTTTTGTGGAGCTGGTGAATGCATTTAGGCGTCTGCAACGAATCAATTTATTTAGAATACTAAGTGTAAATGGGGGAATGAAAAGCCTATGAGAGAAGCGAAAAAGATACTTAAAATTGTACTTCAATTGAATTGCCTTGAAAAATACATGGGCATGTACATATTTCTGAAGCAATTTCACCAGGCACAGACAAAGGTTTTTGATGATGACTTCAGTTTTAAGTCGAAATATGTATCGACAAAACTAAATAAAATACGACAGTAAAAAATATATTTTATTCAAATCCGGCCTTGAGCATACTGAAAATAAATAGTCGCATAAAAGAAATTAAATATAAAATCAAAAATAATTAAAGGTGGATAATTATTTTACAGAAAAATTGCATGTCTTAACGAAACACTCTTAATTCAAAGCAAAATCTCTACATAGTATTTATCAATATTTTATTCCTATAGGTTAAAGGTCGCGACCCTTTTTGGGGTTGAAAATTTACTTTTTCCATTTGTGTCATTTCAATTTCACAAGTTTATATACTTCTCACAGCTGTCAAACACAAATTTCAATTGAGGGATTCACAACGGTGTCATAAGTGTCGTATTGTTGTATGTCGTAATCTTTAAAAGCTTAAATAAATGTTTATAGAACTTGAAACCACAGCCAACTATTTTTAAACACTGCGCGTATGCATAATATGACTTTGATGGTACTTTTCGAACCCCCTTAATATATTTTTTCGGCGTTTAAAGCTTACGACATACAACAATGCGACACTTACGACACCGTTGTGAATACCCCAAATGTTTCATTTAAATCAGCGCCTGCGAGAGGAACCTCAAAAAGTTAATTTTTAGATTCGAATATCTGGACATCTATAAATTATTCGAATTTTTTATTCACATATTCTAGAATCCCGACAGTAATAAGGATAGACCTCCCACCCCAGTAAATACCTGGCCGAGCTAAAGAGTCATTTGAAGCCGCTTTATCTATTGCAATCTTGTCAATTTGGCACTAGTGACTGGATATTTTGCATATATGGGGGTATTTCAAGTGCATATAATTCACTTAGATTTAGTGGAGTATATTTTAAATCGGATTTGCACACTGTTTGAAGCAGATTACGTCGTTGGCCGTGGAAGTATCTACACATAGAAGTGTAGGTTTGTAAATACTCCATACGATTCGTTTTACAAAATATATGTATGTACATATTTCACCACATTTTTTAAGCTATGGCAACACAGACCTATTTTCATTAAACTCGATACCCACAATGCGTACCGAAGTACAAAAAATACTCAGTCCTTGGTAGAGGTACTCGAGCATATACTTTTAGGTACTAGTATCGGAACATTTCTATGTAGATGATGCCTTCTGTCATTGCATATACGTAATATGGTCTCATGGCTTGACATTTGGGAATCGCGGCTAACAAGCTTTCCATTTTGCACACTAACGGGCCTATTGGCTTATCGTTATGCGATGAGTGTTATCATTGGCGTGGGAATAGGACGGTCAGTCCTCGCCATTTTTCTATTCCAAATGCCATTTTTATATCTTTTCAAATATAGGATGTAGCGCATTTATTTGACGTTCACAATCATAATGGTGCTCGAAGCTAAGCTTACTTAATCTTTACAGTAAATATTCATCAGTTCATGAGTTTCCTACAAAATATATGTATGAATACTCAGGTACTTACATAAAATCTATTAAAGCCAAGAGTAGCAAGGTCGTTGAACGCTTCTTTTAAAGCCGATTTTTTAAATAATTTGTTTTGTTGGATTAAAGACACAGCTATGTATAAAGTTAAGCATTTCTATTATCGGTTTTTGACGTATGCATGTTTCTTGGTTGTACAAAAATTTAAACCCGATAATAAAATGATTTACTTTAGACACAATCATAAATTTTAATGTAACCTTTAAATATAAAGTTAACTTTAAAGTTACAGGTTTCTTGAGAAAACGGCCCTCAATGTGAATAAATTAAAAATATTTTGTCATTCGAGTTGGGTTTTGGCCTTCTTTAAGTCCTAATTGTTAGTGCAGATGTTACTCGCAACTTTGCATGCGCAATTACACAAATCGCGATGTGAAAGCTGCGAATCCATATATACAAGCATATATATGTACATATATTTATGCAGCACATATATTTTTTGTGGCATATGTAGGTATGTAAATACAATATATGTAATAGCATCGCTTACTGGCTCTCCTATTCACATGGCCGGATGGTCTACTTTCAATCATGTTCCAATCAGCAAATATTTTAAAAAAATGTCTTGTTTTCATAAAGCCATTATCATTTCATCTCCCCACATCTCCTCCACGCGACTTCGACAGGTGTATTTGCTGTGCACAACTGGCTCCTGGTGAAATCATATTTAATTTGCTCCAATTTAATGTTTTACTCACTTGCATTTTTTTTTAGTTTCTACATAAGTATGTATGTATGTATGTATGTATGAATGTATGTATGTATACATTCTGGTATACTGCTATCTGTGTGTGGAATTTTTATGGGCGATTTGTGCGCAAAATTGATTCCATTTGGGTGCATGTTTTGACTAGATAGCTGATCAGTGATTGAACTAGGAATAGTGAGCCATTGATGGTTGTGAATCAATTGTATGAGAGAGAATGCGGGCTGGTTTTTCCAAACTGAAATTTACATATCTACATGTGTATGATATATGCACATAACAATGTACTATATTTGTATTTTGTGGGACTTTCGTACCTTATACACATTTCTTCGGTTTAAGCTCAAAACTTTTGTTGTTAAGCCAAGGGCCGTTGACATGAAGAGTATTCTGCCCAAAACCCATCGTATTTAATATAATTTAATTTAATGAGTATTTAATTTAACTTTGTGGCAATAAACTTGGAAATAATTTTTTAGAAAATGTTGGCAACCCTAGTTCCAACCAACCTTATGGCCAACACTGTATTCGATTAGTGGTGCCACACCATAACGCCATAGCCATAGAAACGAATTGAATTTTGGTTTCCCGCTATAATGATATCTGAAGTGCGTGTTGCCAGACGTAAAAAAAATATAATCCACAGCCAAACTTTTTGGTATAAGCAAAAACCAAAAGTGTGGCTCGATACAACTTCTCATCCTGGTTTCATTCGTAGCAAAATTATTTGGCGCAAAAATATAAAAAAGATAAAAAAAGGTTAAATTAAATATTTTTTATTATTTTTTTTTTAAATATTAATATCTTATGAACTACATAACCGATTCAAAAACTAACGATGCTAAAATAAGGCAACTAACTTATTTTTCTGTCGAATTTTATGATTAATGCAAAAGAAATTTATATTATTAAGAAGGCACAAGTTACTACCTTTAATTTAATGTACATATTTTAATGTAATCTGCTTGTGAGGTTTACGAATTTAGTGTTAATTTAGTGATAGCGAAAGAAGTTCTGCGCAAGTATCCTACGATATTACACATTTTCCTCATCTTGTTCCGCGTCTGGCAACACTGACATTTTTGACTACAAAAAATCAGCTGTTTATGGTTATGGTACCTGTATTGGATGATAGTTAATGTGGTTACGGTTATGGCAATGGTTATGGCTATGGCGTTTTGGTAGTCACCACTAATTTAACCTTAAATCCTAATTGATTTGTAAAGCTTATGACTAGATAGAGCTTATAGTGAGTGCTTTGAAAAGTTCTTAGTGATGGCAAAGCAGTGGCTAACATCAATGGTGACCGCCATAAAAAACACACATCATACAAACAGAGATTCTGTCAAATTCACTGGAAGAGGAATAGCGGTTCACGATGGGCGCCACCTTTGTTTTCTACAATCGTGGTGCGCCATCGTTTTTTCAGACAAATTTCTTCGAGCGCTTAACGGATTTGAAATCGATACGAATTCTTGATATTCTGGGCTTTATGAAGTACTACCAACGATTTACCTGAAAGATAAAAAATTATACAAATAAGTTTAAAGAGGAGCAGAGGGACTGATTTTCTTAAACGATATCGTAATGGGTCTGTTCTTGGACTTGAAGAGGAGTTCTGTCTAAACACCGCAGAATATGATCCCACAAAGTAAATTTTGAAAATGAAATTAAAGTGGCTTGATCAAAGACCAAAAAATGCGATGTTAAATTTCACATACATATACAGAAATGCAATGGTTATTTCCTGCTAAAAAAAAATAAATTAATAATTATATTCAACTGAAAATTGTCTTTAACTGAATGAGAATAACGCACTTGATTATAAAAAAGTAGCTTTTTTCGGTTGAAATGGAAATTCTTTTTTGGAGTTAGTATAGTAAGCTTGAATTTGGATGTGAGGTACCATAAAGTTTGATTTATTGTCATTTTGCTTCATATCAACATTTAAGTAATAAAATTACAAAAAAATTCAAAAAGTGCAGTTTTGTAAAGAAAACAGCAATTTTATGAGCAAGCATAAAACTTATCAGCGGTTCATGTGCGTAATAACGATAACCATGCATGAGTTACTCAGAATATTGGCATTTGTATGGCTTTCAGCGCTCGTTAAGGCATCAGTTACGCTTCGTTTAATGCAATATAGTTGATTCGATTCATAAAAAATTAAAGAGACGATTACCAACGAAATATAAAAACTTTTTTTTTGTATGAAAATAAATGCTGATAAAATTTTTAATAAAAAAATATTTACATGCAAAATGCATTCGCGTAGTAATGAGAAGTTATTGCAGTTGGCAAGGTAAAAAGTTTTACTGTTTGAATAAGCGAGCAAGCAATGAAAGGGAAACCATGACAAAGACATAAAATAGTAGTCCAACTGAATTATGTGCTCGGGCGATTCCACCGTCACGGTAGGGACAAATGTACAGCAAAAATGTGTTTTCTTGTTTAAAATCAAGTATGAACAACAATTCTACATTTTGATAAAGCTATGTACCTATACCTAATTGACTATTATATGAGTTATGACAAAATACGAAATAAAATCCAGCTTACTTTTATATGGAAAAAATCTGACTTATTTCTTCTATCACGGGTGAGACAAAAAAGGAAGCTGCTTTTTGGAGCAGATATAATTTACGGAAGCTCTGATGTTATGTTATACTAAAACAAAGAACCACGAATACAAACAAAGCAAAAACTACAATAAAATGATTGCTTAATTATAAAACAAACTCCGAAATTCCTCTGTTACGGGTGGGACAACGTTTGTTACGGGTGGGATACGTACGAATTTTTATATGAAAAGGAGCTTTTAGTGTAGTTCATATTAAATATTGGTTATTTAAAGAATAAGAAGCCAGGTAGGAGTGCAATTCACTCACGTTTTATCTTAGAATAGTGCCTTTTATATTAGAAGAAAATGCCTAGCACCGTCGATCAAAAAAATTATTAAAAATCAACGTGATTTCCTAGCGTCTTGAAATTTTCACTTTTATCTATCTAAATTTAATAAACTGCATACCCAGAAAAAAAAATTCTAAAAATTCTGAACAAATAAATTAAAATGTTTGGGTGTAATTGTTAAAGTTTTAGAATTTTTGTACGAAGTTTGAAATGTAGATTTAAATGGGTCTGATTATGTGATGTGCTAGACTTTTACAAAAAAAAACTATAAACATTAAATAAACAAAAGAAAAAACCAAAACTAGTCAAAATGTCACCTAATTTAATCAGCTGACCACAAGGGTATATAAGTAAGGGGCGAGTCCGCGTTAACAGTTGAAAACACAACCTACCATAAACTCCATCCAAAAATTTACTTAGAACTTGATTTTAAAACGTAAAAAGGGTATAAAATGCTTAAATGCTTAAAAGCTTGAATTTGTGATGTTTTAGTTGACTCAAGATTTTTACGTTTGTTAGTTTTATAAAGAAAATAATTTTTGCGCTGAGTTGCAGCCTCCCATGGAACCTCCCACTTCTATAATAAATCAGAAGCAAATGTACAAGTATAGGTAAATGAATGTAGCCAAAGGAAGGTCAAAAATAGGATGGGAAAGAAGAAATTCAAAGTAGTTGGTTAAGGGAAATGGTAAGCACAAGAACTGCACCAACATGCACACACATGCTTAAGCATGCATTAATGTACTAGGGGAGGCTGAAAAGTGTTCAGTTTTATCTTCTGTTGAAATTTCAGCATTATAATCACTTGCTATATACTACTATGTTCGAAATGTGGGTTTCGTTTACGAATACGAAGCAAACATGTGGTACGAAATAGTAATGTAAATATATGTAAAATTGTACCTACTCTGAGACTTCTAAATTTGAACGTATACTCGGTAAAAGCAGATGGGAGATAGGTAGGTGCATGCAGTAACACCATACGCAATAATTCCAATTTCTTGGACTAGGTTTGTTCGACTTCACTAGAAAGTCGACTTTCGACTTTTCGATCGACTCTGTACAGCCGACTTTAAAAGTCGATCGATCCACGAAGAAAAGTCGACTTTGTTCGACTTTTTTCGACTTTTTTAATAGAAATAAAATGTATTAACTATACTCTGCATTTAACTCATATATTAGCTATAAAT
This sequence comes from Rhagoletis zephyria, assembly GCF_001687245.7. NCBI lineage: Eukaryota > Metazoa > Arthropoda > Insecta > Diptera > Tephritidae > Rhagoletis > Rhagoletis zephyria. The sequence continues at coordinate 234,399 of NW_016157292.1, forward strand.
ATAAGAGTCAGAATACACCAAAAATATCATGATTTACTAGTGGTCTTTAGAATAATCTGTAATTTAGTGAAATTCAATGCTAGGTAAAAAAAAACAGACACTAAAGGATTTTAAAAAATTTTGAAAATTGTTCCAGTTATACAGCATGAAAATATTGGTTGTGAGGGGTTTCAAAAATCATATTTTTGAAAAATAATTAAAAATTTTTAAATTTTCACAAAAACAAAATTCTAAAAAAATTTTTGAATCAATATTTGGTAATTACGGACAACTTTTTGAAAAACGTGGCCTTCCGGTGGAGCAGAATTGGCGGGTATTGGTAGAAATATAGTGCCACTTTATAAGCATGGATAAATATGGGAGTAGCCCAGACAGCTAGTGGATTGGGACTATCCACACGACTAATGTCGCATATTAAATGGAATCCTACCAGCAACGTTTTTAGCGGTGTTTAAAATGTTATACCTTATGGATTGGCCAAATTCGAACCAAAGACTGTCTGTAGAAACTTACATAAACTCATGCAGAAAAACTTTCTTGCATGAAATTTTTAAAATAAATACTTATTATTAACTGAAGACTTTGGAGACAAACGATTAACAAATTTGAGGAATTTGTTTTCGTATATTAATTTTGTGCGCTGCTCTTAAATGATTTGACAATGTTGTTGTACTGTCATTAAAATTCATTTCTCTACCACACTTTTCAAATTTCACTTCAGTTTTATTGGCAATTTTTTTTAAATACGACCAAATAGCACTCCGCGCTCTTGTTAAAAGATCGGTTTTTATATGCAAATAAATCAAAAAAAGTCGAGAGTCGAAAGTGAAAAGTCGACTTCAGTCGACTTCCATAAACTAAAAGTCGATCACTAAAATTCGACTTTCAGGAGTAAAAAGTCGATTTTGGTCGAAAGTCGAAGTCGACTTTGCCATCCCTATCTTGGACATCAAAAATCTGTTGCAGAAGTGAACTAGTGTAATTTTATTATTATTCTTTTTTCTAAACGGTTTTAAATAATGCCACCAATGCATAATTGGTAAAGGAGGGGAGGGGGCGGAGACCGCGCGGACCGCCGCGATGCTGGGCACTTTCAAAATTGTATAGGTACAAATCCGTCCATTGAATTTGTTCATATACTAATTTTTGTCAAATGTATCTGGCCGACTACCTATGTATGTGCACTATTTTGCTTTATTACTCAATTGTAAAGTTTAAAAGTTGGTCTTATTGCTTAACGAGAAATGAAATAAAGCAAATTTGGGTTATTTCACATTCAATTCAGAAATAACACAAATTTGCGTTATTGCCGTTTGTGTTATTTGATGCGCGGATGGGGTAGCGATATTTGTGGCTCAATTACTGAAAACTTAGTGATATTATTGAGTGGAAAATCGGTATTTGTGCTATTCAGGACATCAGCAATTATTGCCACGCAGGACAAGGCAATAATCACACTTAAAGGTACTTAGGCTCAAAACTTTTCGAGCTCCCCTCGTATATATATATATATATATGCATGGGCATTAGACAGCCAAGTCAACCAACTAACAAACCGTCTAACCAGCCAGGTGTGGTTACGAATTAAATGGAATAATTCGTAGTAATGTCAGCGAAGAGACAGGTATTGCATTTCAAAAAGGAGAAAAGGGTAGATAAACGTAAAAGAGTTCTATGCAAAGGATGGCATATGTACATACTACATACATACATACAAATGTAAATGCCCTTTGGAGCCGAGCAGAGCAAATGTCAAGTTATTTTGAATTTCAGAATTGTTATTCTTTAGTTATGTTAGTGTTATTTGACTTGGCGCAGTTTCGTTTCAAATTTCAGTACTTGAGGTATGAGAACAGAGTCAAAAAGGAAGTGGCAACTCAACCTACAATGTCTGAGCTTCCTTTTAAACAAAAAAAAAGAACTTGCTGCATGAGACGTGGCAAAAAACACAGTTTCTGTACACTAGCAATCGATATGAATGTAAAAAATAAATAGGTTGGTTGTTACACTGAAAATGCACACACAAATGCATACAGACATGCATGCACACATTCATAAGTGGTTATGAGCCACGAATAACAATAACGCGCATTGTGAGTCGTCAGCAAAAAAAAGTGACATTGTAGCGAAAGGGTTAAGTTGCCAAACAACAAAAACTACCCCATGCCATCGCATAGCGTGAGCCTCGCACTGCAAGTGGACAGCCAGCCAAATAGGCTATACACGCGACTTATTTCCGGCCTAGTTTCTTATGTGTTCTTTTTCTTACTTCTCAGCTAGTGTATAAATTCCCTTTATTCCACCAACGCCCTTTTGGCTTTAATGTGTCCAAATAACTTGTCTGTGCTGTATGAAAGCACCACTCAAGCGCTGGATTTATGCATTCACAATTTTTGTTTTAATTTTATTCTGGCATGAAATTTGTTTTCAGTTCTTCGTTTTCTTCGCATTTTCTCTAACGCGCAGGCTGCAGTCACTGCCAACCAAATTTGCAACCATTCCATACTCTTTCCACTTGAGCTCAAGTGATGCTTGTTGTTTGCTGGCTACTGATTGTTGTCACTCATTTGTATGTGTGAGTCTGTTATGACGTTGGCTGTTGCATGCATCATGCATCCTTGGCTTAAGTGGCAGCCACTCGCGCATATTTAAGGCTGAATTTATAGTTTTTACGCAAGAAAAGGAAAAAGGGAAAATCGGTAGGTAGAGTGATTAATTGGATATTGAGTTTATCTAAAATTTATTCTAGTTCTTGGAGCAATTTTTAGTTTGGAATTTTTATTCTTAATTTCGACGCTTACGGCATTGTATTTTCTGCGATAGTGACACCTTACAGTACTAAAGACTCCAGATACTAAAAGTCTTTTTGATGAATGAGACACATAAACGCTCAGCTGCTACGTCAGCTAACTCGTTGGCAAAATCATGTGGTTTGAACGGGTGTGTGGTTAGGCGGCTTTAATGCCAAGAAACTTATTAAACGTACACTGGATTCCTACCTAGGTTCGGGATTTTAACAAACTTTTCATAGAAATAATCCATAACAATTTTTATTTATCTAGCATTTTATACCCAAAAAGATAACCTTTATGGCAGATAGCCTCCACTTGTCACATATGTATTATTGGGCGGCTGGATACCTCAGCGATGCCGTATTTTTATAATAAAAATGTTCTGCCACAATTATTGATGGAACAAAAAAGCAGACTAAAATCAATATAGCAAAAATTTAATGGTCATAATATAGGGGACCTAATATGAGGGATCTTATTAATTTTTCTCTAATATCTTTAAAATACAGACATCGGTCTGTTACAATTTTATTATATGTATAGGTTTTATTCAAGGTGATCACGAGTTTTCTCCAAGGGAGCGTTTACAACGCGTACTAGGAAGAGCTCATATTCAAATGACTTTTTATTTCTAATAAACATCAACTGGGAGTGGAGTATCGAGCATTGAATACAAGTGGAATTTTACTCAAAAAGGAGAGCATTTTAAACCACCCTAATTGTTTTTGGAGCCGTAGAGATTTACTTCGTTAGAATAAATTGAAGGAACACTGTATGTTGCTTGGATTTTTTCTCAACATTTAGTGAATGGACTCCAAGTTCAAGTGTGTGTTTTAATAGTTAAGTAAAAAAAAATTAAGTGGTATATTTTTTTCCATACCTCACTTTGTTTACTTTCTGTTGGCTTACAATACATACACATGTACGTATGTAAGTTTGTATGATGCCAATTGATTTCGAATATTTGTTTTGAATTAATGCAGGTATTTAAATATTTATTCTTTGTTTTTCTGTTTTTGTACTTTCTGCTTTTAATGAATTTTGTTTATACAAACCTTAAATAAGGAATAAGCGAAGAAGTAAACGAACCAAAAAGAATTAAATTAACAGGCACTGAGAGAACACTACAATGAAGGAGTATAGTTGTAGGAAAATGGTAAAAACTGTTTCTGATGCTAGCGTGGCGAACGCGTTTGCAGCAAGATTTTAAGAATTAAAAACCAAACGCCAAGGGCGGTCTAAAGTTGAAGCGCCATGGCGCAAGTAGTATCTTTTTCTTTTATACAAATGTATATAAAACCGAGTTAATTAAAACGCATCCAATCCCGACTAATAGAGATATCAAAAATTACAAGAAACAGGCAGCTCCGAATAGGATTGTACGAAGTTCTAACTGGCGGAGATATGCAAGAAAGATGCACCTACAGCGCGCAACTAATTGCTTGAAACTATTTTAAATTGCACTATGCCTAATTCATTAGGTTTACATTAGTCATGGTTATAAAAATTATGATATACATAAAAAGGAATTAAAACATTGTAGTATACAAAACTCATCGTTTAATTAGCTAACATTTTATGGCTTAGTGTAGACCACCAACGTAAGAGGAAATAAAGTGAAATAAGAAGCAAAAACTAAACTAAAAACTAAGAAAATTGATTAAAGCAATGGGAAGTATAAAACTGCTTATGTCAACCTTAATTGGTACTAATAAAAAATTTTCTAAATAAAGGCAAGAGTGACACTGAGTACAAAGAAAAAAATGTTAAAAGAAATTTTATGCAAATCCATATTTTTCGCTCGGTCTCAGCACACATTTATTGTGCAAGTGGTTTTTGACATTTTCCAGATTTATCGATAGAATCATTGACGCTGTTTTAGCCCAAGCTGTATTTCCTTACTTACATACATATTTATGCACACGACAATATAAATACATATATGTACATATGTATAGAAGATCAATTTCAAAATTTCAACACAAATCGCAAGTTTCAAAACCTTCATCATAAGATCAATCTGTAATTAGATTCCCCGAATCTCCATATCATTATCAATAGATAAGCATCAATATCAAAATAATTACTTTTTATTATTTCTCTTTTGAGCCCACAGCGAATGTATAAAATTGAATGTAACCCTGGAATAAGAACCATGGACAAAATTTACTCACATGGTTTTCTTTGCAAACGTCATAGCTGAAAACGGTGTCCAGAGAGACAAAACGGAGAGAAATCTGTTACAGAATTAACCAATTTTAGTTTACCTGACACCTGTGGCAGCTAAATAGTTGTAGCAGTACCAGAATCAGGCGATTTTTATATACTTTGCTTTTGCATTTTTTCGGTTCCTTCCTTTTGTTTTGATTACAGCGTGCGAGAGTAAATTTTACATAAAAAACAAACAATATCCTCGCGAAACTAGAGGTCAAAAATAGTTAAACTGCGTTTTAAGTTAATCTCTCTGACGTCAGGATTTTTTTGAAGGAAATTTGAAAAATGGTTATGCTTTTTTTACAAAAAAAGTAAAAAGATTATCGTTATTTTTCACCGATATGCTTTCAAATAAAAGTTAAGTTTTAACTTTTACTTTTGACTGATAAAATATCAGTCAAAAAATAACGGTTAATTTCTGACTATTTTGAAAACAGTAAAAAAAAAATTAAATCATATAGGATTAACGTTCCTTGGCTAACAAGCATCACATTGCTATATACAAATGTTAAAAAGACCGCCTGACTTTTTTAATTGAAATTTTGAAAATAACTATTATTTCGATCCCTGGAAAAATGTGATCCAAAAATTATTTTAAAAATCAGTAGGTAAAGAGAAAATTTTGTAGAATCAAAAAAAAACGTTCCAACAGGACGAACAGGTAGGTATTGAAAATTTCTTTTTAAAATTGTATCCCTGGATATTCTTAAACATTTCAAGTATTTTTTTTTTTGAAAAGTTATACGTTAAGGACTTAAAAAGATAAAATTAAATAAATTGGCATTTTCGTCTTTGTGAACAAAAAAAAATTATATTTTTTTTCTACAGAATTTTCTCTTTCATTTGGTACCCACATTATTATTTTTTTATCAATGCTATCTTTGAAAGTTGCAAATCCTTTAAAAAATATCCTGACGTCAGATAGAAAAAGTAAAAACTTAGATTCACTATATTCCGGCCATGCTTTTAAGTATGTATATAGATTGTTTCGTGTGTATTTAAATTTTTTGGTTTTTGTCGCATAGTGTTATATTCCCAGAGAAGAACCATATTTAAAGCGGCTAACAGCGTTAAAGATGGCTTGCCGAGCTACTCATGAAAGCCGGAAAATTTACTTAATGTAAACATAACTAGGATAAGCATAGGAAGAAAAGGAGAAACAAAAAACAACACAAACAGAAAGCAAACAACTGCCATGAGCTTTGGCATGTAGTAGCAGTTCTTGTAACAATAATCCGCGCTCAAAAGCTTACTTATATCTCATAGCATAGAAGCCATCCAGTAGAGACTACACTTCACGTTCTACAGGATAACGCAAATTTATGCAAAACTTTCTTCTTATTTTGAATAGTTAAACAGAACAACACGCATGCAATGGAATATTGCAGGCGTATACTCGGCAAATTTGCATATAGATTATAAAAGTGCAGTTATACAAAACTAAAAGTCTGACGAAATATGTATGTGAATACGAAGTATCCATAACAAAAAAAGTACAAAAAATAGGAACAAAAAACAAACTGAAAAAGTTTATAATTGAAACAGCGCGGCAAGCACTTCTAGGAAGCGAAGCTGCAAATTTTCGCACTACCCACAAGATAAAAATACTTATGAAAAATATACATATGTATATATATTCATTAGGGCTGGTCACTTTGTATGGGAGATTTTTGTGGCTATGCGCGTATAGCACAGAAGGATTCTACGTAAATTCTAAGTAAATTTTCCGAAGAAATCATGGGTCTAAAATCAATTTGGAGTTTGTCAAATTCCTAAAATAAGTTTCTTAGCATTTTGATGTAGTGTCGAAAATAAGTGCTTAAATTTTTTATAAAATTAAAATTTGTATAAGGGGTTTTAGTATGAGAAATCCATCTATGCACTTATCCTTTTCTTTAAACTAACACCAGAGGACGCAACAGTAAAATTTGTCACATTTTCTTTGAAACCTATTTTCGCGATTTGGCAAACTCCAAATTGATTTTGAACCATGGTTTCTTTGAAAAATTTGCTTAGAATTATATAGAATCTTCCGGTGCTATCCCCGCATAGTAAAAAAAATTGAAGCGCCCTAATATTCATACACCCATATGCAGGTATGTATGGACCCTGCAAAAATTACTAATACATCCATATTTAATGTACGTAGTACGCTGCGATTAATCCGGGATGACTCCGGTAGCAATCGCAAAGTACCATGCGACTAATACCACTTTTGATCTCTTGGAATGAACTGCTTTTGTTCGAGCATTCCCTAAGAAGAAACTAGTTGTTCTAGTCTAGATTAGTAGCTTTTAAAAAATAAAAATTTTCGCCAACTGTGATTCGAGTCGGGGTTCGCAGATTTGCTAACTGCTCTACAACAGACCACACTCAGAAAAAAGTCAGCCAAATATATTTCTACCAACACGTGATTTGGTAACTATAACCAAATAATGTGACTATAACTAAATCATGTGTTGAGAAAAACATATTTAGTTGACGTAACTAAACTCTTTTCTCAGTGCAGTGCCGCATATGAAATTTCGTGCTATTAAATGCATACATACATATCGTTCAATCGTTGATTCTACACGTTAGAGATGAGCCAAAGGCCAATTGATCTCTAATTGCGGCAGTAAGGGATTAGTCTACTCAAATTGATATCCAATAATACCGTATGAGACGAGTTCCGACAAATTAATGCCCAATTGTCCCACATTGAGACCAATCCTGGAATACTCTCTTCAGAGATTAGTCCCACAATTTTTTGCAGGGTGAGTACCTCCAATATGCATGCTATAAAATACCGCCTGGGCGTTGTGCGCAACTACTGTTGGCGTGACGCGTCATTCATGCGTACTCTGGCTGGGAGTTGGCAAGCCTCGAACGAAATTGCTGAATTGCATAAAGTGTGACAAGCAGCAGTGGTGATTTTGGGTTGTGGTTTCGTGCATTGCCATATATGTAAGAACCTACATATATGTATGTACACGCAGTAGCAGCACTTAGTAGCAGCCACCAAATGCTCCAACAGCAATGTGGTACATGGCATACAAACTACTTACACACATACGCATGTAGAATGCGTGTAAGCGCGTGGCAGGTTGTCCACCCTCTTGGGCGTGGATGTTTTAAAATGTGCGAGATGAGCGCAATAGGGCAAAAAGTTGCAAATCGTAGCGCAGAAGTGCAGCCACATTACAGAAGTCACTGAAATAAGAAAAACCGAAATATGCATGGTTTGAACCGCATATGGAAATACATACATACGTACATGTGTTGAAGTTAAATTGTTGCTTGTGCATGTGTGATTTGGACAAAATAAACTGCTATTTATATTTTACTAGAATGAGCGCTCACTTCATTTTGATTGCATTTTATTTTTGATGCACTCCTCATTTGACATACGGCCATCACTTTAGCACATTTGTAGTGTAGTGGTTTCAGTTATTTGTTACAAACCCACTCAGAGACACTTACAAGACATTTTAATCTTCCTGGAAAGGGTTTACATACTTGTACATGCATATTAAAAAATCCAATTAATTATATTTGAATTATAAAAGTAGAAACGGCAGCTGAAAATAAATACAAGAACTATCCCATGGTACACACAGGAATAAAATAAACCGTTTCAAACGACGAGATTAATCGCAGCGAGGAAATGTGCCAAGTCGCCTTTACGATTTGATATGTATATAAAGCATTATGGAGTCACATGATATTCTAAATGAGCCCATTGTCATACCCGTTTTGGGATAGATATGGCCAGTCTACGCATGGCTGAAAATCCCTCTCTTAAGTACCTCCCCACTTATTTACCCAGCCCGTCTAAGAACCTAAATTTTTCGTACCTCATTTACCATTTCACTTATAGTTTTCCCCTTTTAAGTGCTCTTTTAAGATTTCTTAAAATATTTACATATTTACCTTCGGCAAAAAACTTCAAAAAAAAATCAACAGTTTAAACTTGTATATTATTACATTAAAATTGAATGGGCAATAAAAATGAGAAAAAGTTTGAAATTTTAATGAATTTTTTTTAAGTATTCTTCAAAATCTTGCGAACTCGCTCAGAAGATGGCGCTATTCAAATTTAACATAAATAATAAATAAAATTATAGTTTAAAAACTAACTATTATAATTGACATTCGTACTGTCATCAGGTATGTAACTTGAGAATAGAAATCGCTGCATCTTTTAGGCGCATCAGTATTACATAGTTACATCCCGAGCTAATAAAAGGAAGGTAATAATAAAAAGATGACAATTGGGGTGCACAGTAGAGCTGGAAAACTACCGATAGTATCGATGGTTTGCATTTTACTGCCACTATCGACACTATCGTTAGTGTCGTTTTACGGTTATTAGTATCGATAGCTGTAGCCGCCATCGATAGTTTTAATGACTGTCGATAGTTTCCTCTCCTTTACCAATATTCTATCATTCTAATTTTAAAATTATTGCCGCTAAGGCTTTTTCGTTTATTTTTCATGTATGAAAGTATGTAAATACAGCGAAAAAGGTTCATATAAACTTGTACTTGTATTGTAACTAATGCGTTTGGTTGAAGGCTTACTTACTTACAGAGGGTTTTGGATTTTTCATAATTTTTTTTTTAAGAACCCTGCGTGAACTCAAAAATAATATATATACATATATATTATTTTTTTTTAATTGGAATTAAGTTGAAGCGGTTATGGGATAAGCAAAAACAAAAGAAGAGTGCTGTAAGCTTGGCGGAATTACAATAATATTGCATATTTTTAACATAGATTTCCTAACCGCGGGACAGTTAGTATGTATGTAAAAATCGAAAAAGAAGTATAGAAATTAAACGCAATGTGGGCAATAATTACACATAGATATATATTCTCGCCCTACTACATATATTGCCCTGCCAAAAAGACAATACAAACATTTGAATCAACCGAACTAATAGGAATTGTTTGTTCGGTTGGTTAGTTGGAGCTCGAAAAATACCACTACATTGATACCATAACCTTCCTTTGATGAAAATTTGGCTTTTAAAGCTGTTTGAGCGAGTCAGCAAGATCATTTGCGTTCTACATATGTATGTATGTATGTATATTGTCTTAAAAAATCAATTTGCATTATCAGTTCAGAAAATATTTTTTTTATTCACGTTTCAGCAGTATGTGCATACATATATCGCAGATATTAATCTACTTGCGCCGTAAAATTGGCTGACTTCCAAAACGTCAATTGCATTGCATACGTACAAAGTTTAATGTTCCATAACGCCGAACTACAATTGGTTGACAATGTATACTTTTCCAAAACCCATCGCTAGCGCAATCAGCGCATCAGAAACAAAGTTGATGCTTCGTTTGTTATTGGTTACCATTGGTGTTTTAAAAATGCAAAATTCCGAAATGGTGATTATTGTTTTATTAAATATTCCAATATGCAATGTATATGGTTGCAATGTTTCGCTACTCTGCATATGCAAACAGTTTAAATACGGCAGTAGAACAGTATCCAAACATTTTATTGGTACGTTTTGGAAGTCAGCCATTAACTTCTAGGAGTTCATGTGGAATCCTGATATCAAGGTTACAGCCCATTTAGGAGGCAGTGAACACTATTTTCACTAATTTGCAATCGTTATGCAATCTTCCGTGTCCTGTAACGTGACTGTGATTCGACCAATGTAATTTTTTATCGCCATCAACTTCGGTGGACTTCCCTGATATCAAAATTACCGGTGTGAAATTGCTTAACCAGTTTTGACACTGACAACTAAACTTCACGAAATTTTGACAAGCTTAACGCTTGAAAGAGTAAAATATTGCGAAAGCGTAGATTGGTGTTGCATCTTAAGCCTAAGTTTTAAGTTTTTTGTTTATAGTTAGTACGGCGATTCCAAATTAAATGTAACAAAAAGTGTTGATTTGTGATGTGATGGCCTTTGGATTAGGTCAAATTTTGCACGTAGACTTACTTCATACCAAAGCTGACAAAAATGAGCTTAAAAAATACTTTTCAAAATTGTTTTCTTTAAAATTATGGGTGTGGCAAATATAGATACAACAGTCAAGATGGGTCAAAAACTTCACTATTCCTTGCTCTAATTACAAAAATTAGCTATCATTAGGAAGATAATGAATCATGTTTTCTACCTGCTTTACTACCTTAATAATTTTTCATACACAATAATTGCGTTTTTTAAACATTATCCAGAAGAAACCAAAATCGTTTGGGCGGTTACAGCCTCAATAAAAAGAGACCCAGCAGCAGCCAGTAATAATTTTACTTGCTGGCTTTTGCGTACGCCAATACTTGCAAGAACTAGGAGGCTGAAGTTGCAAGTTTTGCTACTGGATTTTTGTTGGACATATGTTTACTAGTACACCAAAGATTCCTGATAAATCCGTGCATACATACTTAAAGCGTGTTTCCCTTTTTTATATTTGATACAGGTGGTTCTATACATATAGGGGATTCACCAGATGTGTTAACCCTCTAGTAGGCAGAACCGCCTCCAGACGGTCGTTAACTAAACACCTTTTTAGTGCACCTATAATAATTTTTTTCTATATTCGTAAGGCCCGATCTTTAGATAAAAATCGTACGCTTACGGCGAAGTAAATTTTAATTCGTTATGTCAATCCGTTTTATTTTAATCGGCACTTGAATTACAGATTTTGAAAACACGGTTAAAATTAATTATTTCTAGCTATTTAGTAATTTCGTAATTAAAGAAATTTTTTATTTTGAAAAATTTTTTGATATAAAAAAATTCGGTGGATTTCGTTGTTAAAAGCATCGTATTTTAATATAAGTTTTATAATTATGTCACCATTCGAAATGGAGAAAATGGCTTTCGAACACAGACCGTCTACAGACCGGCTTGCCGACATATAAAACCCCAGTTTTGCATTTTTGACCGTCTGCAGACGGCATTGCCGGTTCGTAGGTCAACATTGTGTAAGAGAAAGCTGAAAATATGTGTAAGTATATCGGCGAGCCCGTCTCCAGACGGTCTTGGTTTTTCTCCCCTGTAGGAAAAAGTTACTGTCACAGATCGAAGTGGACATCAGTTTTGGATTTCTCGCTCTAAAATCACCCATTCCTGAATTTTTCAACTCATAAAAAAATTGGCCTACTAGAGGGTTAAGCGTCGTAATATAACGGTTAATACCTTTTTAGGCAATTTGTAACTTCTCCAAACCTCCTTTTATAGTTAAATTGACATAATAAACCTATTTAAATATATGATACTTAGGATAGAAAATACTATTTTTATTGAAGAAATGCTTGGGAAAATAGTACAATAATCAGCAGTTCATAAAACTTGCAAATTGTTACTGACTTCGCGTTTTCGTACTTTCTTTCGGACACATATGCATGTACGTACTCTAGTGTACATGAGTAAATATGTATGAATGACTACAGCGCTGCCAAAACTGTACTAATTTTTCTCTGAGCTGACCAACACTAAAACATCTACCTGTGCATAGATTTTGTGAAGAGCTGCAATGGATTTTAGAAAAAAACTTACGATATTCAGCGGTTTTCTAAAAAGTAATATTCACAACGCAGATCTTAAGGGGAAGTAAAACTTCTAATTGATCAAGCTTCCAATTTAATATGCAAATGTTCTTAAATTTCTATTTCTGTTGGTCATTTTATGATCTAGGGCTCGAATTTCTTTTTTATTTCACTTGTATGAAGAAAATAGCCCTCTGCGATACCAAGAATAGCAAATTTGTTGCATTTAGTTGGGCGATTGAGTGCGCTGTGTCGTTGGCCTTTCATTTGGCCGAGTGCTAGATGCCAACATATAAATAGTCGTATATGTAAACAGTACTAATAAATGTTTACAAACTTACAATTGTATGAACATACGCAGCTACATAGTATATAAAATAAAATAATTTTATAAATACGCATGCACATACGTATGTACATATGTATGTACATATGTAAATAACACAGAGCAACACTGATTTGGGTGCGGCACATGTTTAAGCTGTTTATGATAGACTTTTTGGTGCTGATTAGAATCCGTAAGTATAAAGTTTCCACCAGCTCCAGATTTTGAGAAAAACGAGGTCAAAGTGTCGAAAAATCGCGTTTTTTGCAATATTTGAGAAGCCCTATCAAAGAAACAAAAGGTGGTAGAACCTCCTACTTGCACTTAAATTAAAGCTAGAACTTTCGATTTATATCCCTGAAACTACCATCCCCCACCTTGACAAAATTTCAAAATCAGTTTTTGCTGTTCAATGAATGACTGGTACCAGGTTGACCGAGCTTTGCTCAGAGTGCATATACTTTTCAAAGTTTCAAGATTTGGATAGCTTAAAAAAAATATTTTGGAAATAAACAAAAAAAATAGGACTTCTAAATCTATTAAGTAAGTTCCTTACTCTAAAATATATGTGGCAACCCTATTCCGAAATACGCTGCAATGAATGGTACATATCTTGAGCGTATATGTACTGTGTATACGTAAAAAAATGTTGATTGAAGTTAACAAAATAAAAATTTGTGTTACATAGTAACGTGGCAACTCTGATGGAAAATATTTTCTGGCCAAAGTTCTTATCAACATCTTTCATTGGATATCCATATTGCAATGTTTTAGATAAATTATGCCGAATCGAACATAAGTGGCTGCCTTACACTATTATCCTAAGAGATAACATTTTGTATATAGGGAAAGCATTGTTTAAGAAACTTCTCTTGGGTAATGAATAGTAATATTTTACCTTTTTTTCTAGACAAAAAATTAAATAAATTTGCGATTCAAAATAGGTGGCAACCCCATTAAAAATATTTTTGAATTAGGGATCTTTAAAATACTTTCCATTTGATACGCATATTAATCATGATGTTTCAATTAATTTGTAACGAATTTCGAATAGGTGGCAACCTTATACGAGTCTTCTCGGAGATAATGCCTATTCAAATAACCTTAGGTCCAAAACATTATCGATGTACAAAATTTCATTAAAATCGTTAGAGCCGTTTCCGAGAACCCTATGGATATATGTATATACATAAATATCGAGCCCTAACCGCCAAAATAACGTAAGCGACATTTTTTTCAAAATTTTCTTTTTGATGCAGAAATGCATCTAGATGCTCTAGGAATATTTCTGCATCAAAAAGAAAATTTGGAAAAAAATGTCGCTTACGTTATTTTGGCGGTTAGGGCTCGATATATATACAAGAATTTCTCGTTTAATGTGATAAGTGACCATCAGATCACGGTGTAGGGATGGTATTTCCCAGGTATTTTAGTTGAAAGTTCAAGCCTTAATTTAAGCCTGAGTGGAAAGTTGTATCTACTTATAAGTAATATAATAATAATAATAATATTAATAATAATAATAATAATAATAATAATAATAATAATAATAATATAATAATAATAATCTACATATAAGTACTTTTCCTTAATTGCGGTAGGCACTCAAACTTCCCCAAAATCAGTTTTTGCTCTTCATTAAATTACTAGGTATAAGTGGCCATCAGGTCAAGGTACAGGGATGGTATTTTCAAGGGTAGTATTCGAGAGTTCTAGCTTTAATTAAGGCCAGGAAGGTTCTATAACCTTACGTTTTTTCACTAGAGCTTCTCTAATATTGCAAAAACGCGCTTTTTTTTATAGAAACTTTGTACTTACGGATTCTTAATCAGCTATAACAAACAGCTTTAACATTTGCTGCACCAAAATTTTTTTGCATTTTTGTTGGCCTGTGTAATAAATACCCTGCAAAAATTTGAGGACCAGGTGGTCCACTGGATCGTAGTTTTAAAGTACATATGTGCAAAAGGACCAGGCTGCATACTAGCAACTGCTAGTGCTGACCTGGGCCACTTTAAACGTAAAAAACTGGTATATGTGTTGAACACCACCTCTTCGTGGCCCATCGGCACTGTGATTCGGTTGCCGAATGTGCCATGGTCCAAAAGGAGTAGTTGTCTAGGTGGTCCCATGTTATGCAGCGTTGGACCGGAGGTGGTCAGGTCCAATGACATCGCAATGTTAATGTAATCATATTTTCTCCATATATTTGGCCCATTTTGGTTACTATTGTTGGTTACAAAGTAGAGTGGTCTTGTACTAGTGTTTAACCTAGTCCCACTTTTTTCAGGGTAGCGTATTTGCTGCTGGCATAAAGCGTAGCCCTTACATACATACATATGTACATACGCACTACTTTCAGTGCATTTCGCCCTGCGCTCAGTGTTGATATTTCAGCTTTAATTAATTGCATACGCCTGCATGTTGGCCCCAATCGCTGGCGGCTTGTTAACAAACGCAGTCAAATGCACACATACATTTACGTCTGTAAATAATGCAAGCGAATGCAAGTTTAACGCAAACAAACATATCTGCGCGCGAATTCGTTCGCCTACCACCCCCGCCTTTCTGCTCCCCGTTCACTAATGCTTCAGCGGCGCGTGAAGTACGTCTGCATGGGAATATGGGCGCGAACGCCTCTTCTGCAATTTCTTTTTCTTCATTTTCTAGATTATGCACTCTCGCCAATACTCTTTGTCGGCCTTCTTCCGCCTTCTTTGTCATACTTACATATATTTATACGCACACACATAATTATGTTCGTATATGAAAAACTGTGCCTATACTATCCGTTATCGACATGAATAATGTGATTCGAGAATCAAAAAAAAAGCTCACACATATATGCATATACATATACCCACATATGTATTAATGTATGTAATAAATCGATACTTGTTGACAGTGTAAACATTAAGCATGCAATTACACACACGCACTTTGGAGCTATACAAATAAGTGCTTAAATCGCGTGTAAGTACATACATACTTGCATGTGCAACAACCGATCGCTGACCTTAATTCGTCGCCGTTAGGCGACTGGAGGGGTTGAGGGGCGCATTCAACACTGATATGTATTTGATGGATGGCGCAATCGACAACGAAAGCTGCGATTCAAATGACTTATTGACATATGCAATTATTTAAATTGTGAAATGTTAACATCTTTGTACGTAATTTTTGTTTTGTTTTGTATTTTTAGCATTTGTAAATACATATGTATGTACCTATTTAAAGTCAATGAGTCAATTAGCTCTTTGTTTCCGGATTAATTTTTTTGAATTGTGTGTACTAACCCACTTTTCGGAGCAAAGATTAATTTGAATTTTGAGATTTAACATTTGAAGCAATTTTTCATTAGGTAGTTGAATTTCAGAAATTAATTTTACGTCGAGAGCTATAACTATGAAAAAAGCGCAATTTAGTTCTAGAGATACCACCTATTAATTATTATTAATATAATGTAAACATGTAAACAATTCAAGTAATCAGTCTCTTACGCTGCGGGGAACAAATAAAAAACGTATCATGCTTTATGTTGTGGAAAATTTTCGTGCTAAAATCCTCTGTAGTTTCCGCACGAAAGAAGAATGCGCAGTTTCTGCATTAATTAAAATGCATTAAAAATTAACGACATTTGTTTAAATGCGTCTCCGGAAAATCCCGTTTTTTTATTTGTAATACTATTTTAATAAATGAGCTAAATTTATAATATAGACTTAAAGGGAACCAATAATGTATTTGAATGGATAAAATAATTAGAAAATCCACTAGACTAATTGTGTAAAAAATTACCCTTTATTGCCGAAAAAAGAATGAATAAAATACAGCACTCGTAAATAACCATTTGGCAATGATATTGAAACCTTGGGGCACATGTGACTCTATGTTGGAGCTACGATAAAAGCTAAGCCAAGCCGAGCCAATCTAAACAAAGAAACAACAAACGATAAGAGCTTATATGAAATGCTCGTTTAACGTTTTCTTCACTTAGCTATAATTGCTTAGCTTAGGTCTTATCGTTGGTCCAACAAAAACACGCCAAAAATTTGAAAACGTTTTTAAAAAGAGCTCTAAGAGAGACAAGTATAAAGAATCTCTGTTGCTACAACTGTGGCGAGTGAAGATGTCGTAAGATATGATAATGGATAATTGGAAAGCTTCAAATCACCCGATTCGGACGGTATTCTACGTATTATACCCAAAAAAGGTGCTGAGCTTTTGATGGCGACCCTAAAAAAGACTGGCACGGCGTCGTTTGCACTTGCTTAGGTTGGTCAGGATGACTATACTAGCCCGAAAAGTCCATTAGCATTATTTACTTCATCCTAAAATATCTTTTTGAGACTGGTTGAACATGCGTATTCGCTGAGAGGTTGCTTTCACCACAAACTCTGTCCGATTTCTTCTGAAGTAAAAAAAAAACAATAGAGACTTTTATATTTAGCATAATACGTCTAAAGATTTGGCGCTAATTTGGCAATTTTATTTTGGCAAAACTTGGAGACTGTCAGCGATGTTGATCCTATGGATTTATACTTTCATGATCGCACCTTTTATCACTTATGGGTCGTTGTTTGCTGGAACAGACCCGCAAAAAATAGCACGGGCTGGAGATGTTGTGTGATGGCTTAACCCCAACGCGGAGCACGCACTAACATTTCCGATTTTTTACTGGTGGCGCTAAAACTGACTCTGTGTCAGGAGCTGGAGGCCATATAGAATATAATAGTGATAAGCTTCACTTTTCTCTAGGAGAATATGCTTCTTTGTTTTAATTTATTTTATAGATTTTCCATTTTCTACCAAAAGAATGATTAATAAAAAAACTTTTTGGAACCAGGCATCGAATTTAAGAACGTTTTCCCTTTCACAAAAAGATGATTCTTGTGCCCTCTTGCCTAACCTGGCAGTCATTGCTAAGCTCTACATGTGCAGGGTCTTGAATCCGTTGGTCATACATAGGAAAAAGACAACGTTGTGGTTTGGCTATCTACGAATAAAAAAATAATAATTCCTGAAATACTTGCGCCCTTATAAATAATTTTCATTTTCAACAATAGAAGTTGTTTCTAACAATAGAAAAAATTGCATACTATAACACCCAACACAAATGCTGATGCTAATCTTAATGATTTATGTACCAAAATGAACGCCTCCGACTACAAAATAAATGAAAATTTAAGAACAACCCAAGAGTTTTAGTTCGCAGCATGATCATAACACGACATTTTTATCACCGTCCAGCTTCTTGACTTAGAACAATGCCCGACATGCTATTATCTATTCGGTTGATCAACTTAGAGAGATGGGTGTCGTTGGTAAACACCCTCTTAAGAAAAGGAATACCATTTAAGATTGCTGAGAGATACAAAAGAAAACGACATAAATTAATTATCTTATCTTTATATGTACCTCTATGTGCTATATGTATGTGAAGCTAAAGATAAGAGCAAATATGCGCACACATTCACAATAAGGAACAAGCAGCTCGAGAG
Organism: Rhagoletis zephyria; assembly: GCF_001687245.7. Classification (NCBI taxonomy): domain Eukaryota; kingdom Metazoa; phylum Arthropoda; class Insecta; order Diptera; family Tephritidae; genus Rhagoletis; species Rhagoletis zephyria. The sequence goes on from NW_016157292.1 coordinate 252,726, forward strand.
CATTATGTTGCACAAAAGAATTGAAAAATGGCAAGGTATCCTGCCGTGAAGCAGACAAATAACAGCAGGCTAACATTGAAAGGTGCAATTGCGAAGAGTAAGGAGGCGCAGAACAGGGATATTTAGAAGCGTAGGTGTGCTGTACGCGGGATACGTCTTGCTTGTATGCTGTGAACACCTGTGCTCCAAACAATGACGTCGAAGCCAAGATTTCGCATTTCGCAAAAGGACCTCCGCTTTGCAAGCACAACCACCACCAACTGTGCGTAGAGTGGGTCAGTGTGATTGGCATCAAGAGCGGCATAGCCATGAAATTGAATAGGTACCTCCCGTCGATTTACCACCGACAAACAGATTCAAAAAATACAATAGAAGTTGTTCAAGCTGTTGAACTAGAAATGCGAGTATTCCGAGGGTAATGTTGCTGTGCGAGATCAGGGAAGGAAGGCTATAGAATAAAAAGCGATTGCGAATAACCGATGAAGGGAAGCCAATGAAGTGAAATAAAAAAGTGTAAAATAAATAAAACTCAAGTACATACATGAACATATACAAATACATGCTTGCAAAGCAATATTTAAAGGTATTATGATTTTTTATCAAAATATATTGTATGCATAAGGAAGTAAGAAAAAGAAAAAAAAATACCCAATTTTTGTATTCATTGTAACTCTGATGAAAAGAGCACTCCATGAAAGAGCAGCTAAAAAATAATAAGAAGTGAGATATGCGCAAATACTGAAGGATGTATGTATGCAGACGAATAGTTTTTTTCTCGATATCCTTATAGTGCAGTCGGCATTTTTTGCTTTGTATTACTGGCCGACAAAACGATAAATATGCTACTCCGCCACCTCGAGAGGCTGTGAATTTTCACGCCAATCTGGTAATATGGCTTTTTTGTTATCGATGGTGCATTCAGGTACAGATCTCAAGTTTTTCATAACGGCTACAGAGTACTCATACTTATCATGCTGGCGTGAAAAACAGCAGGCGCATGTATTTACATATGCATGTACATAGTGCTTGAGTTCGTAAGACGATATACATTTTCTATATATTTATTTTGCTCTTGAAGCAAAATAATAGGGAAAAGTTAAAAAAATTTAAAAATCTAATGCTATCTTTGAAGTGTTCATACAAAGAAGCTCTTATTTGCAGGTATGTGTTCAGGGTATGGTTTCAGAAATCATAAATCATTGAAGGCCTCCTAGTATTTACCACTGTATTTATTATGTATCATCGATTGCGATACTTGCAAACCAGCAAACTAATTTTTTGCATCTTACATGCAAAAACACATAAATAAACATGCATATGTAAATGTAAGCACCATTTAAAAATTCATATTGGTGACGAGTTTTACAAATTTTTTATTCCATAAAAATTTTGCGGACGATTTGCTGCGCAAAGTTTGGCATTTACTTTCCGATAATTGTCGGTAGTAGATATAGTACCAGTATGTATTGGTTTGTGAATAATCAATAATACACTATATCCTACACTGTACATACATATTTACTTTGCGGTTTGGAACTACATATCTTCTAAATGCAATGGAAAGTTTAGTCACAAATTTTTGGTTTGGTTGATGCTTCCGGCAGGGTGAGATGATAATCTATTCTGCAATGTTCTTCGAACGAAAAATTACAGAAATTCGTTCCAAAATATACCTCAGTGAAATAATTATATGTGCATTTTAATTGTTACCTTCATCTATCTTATTTGCATCGGTACTTTCTTTTTTTGAAGTATATTACACGAGGCGTTGTTTGTTTAGTATATTGGCATTTTTACATTTTTTATAAACCTCTGTTCATAGCCCTGTTATATAAACACTTTTTGTGTCTAATACCTTTCTTAGGAAAAAAGTGTATGTGCAAAGCATTGTTCTCGTTGTTTAAAATGTCAACACGTGAAGTGAAACAATTACTTTGATAAAAAATTACAGGCGTAGTAAAAATTAATATTTTTTGCAATCACAACTCGCGGAAAATTTGAACATTTTATAAAAATGCCACGTGGTGCCAGTTTAACAGAAAAAGAACAAGGATTTATAATTGGCCAAAGGGAAAGTGGTGTGCAATTGGTTGATATAGCTGCGAAAATCGGACGCCATAGAAATACCATTGCGAATTTCTTGAAAAACCCCAAAAATTATGGGACTACCAAACGCTGTGGCAGAAAATTGGCGAACGATGTAAGAGAACGATTCGGCGGCTAGCTGTTGAAAAAGGTATGAGTTGCCGTGAAATCAAGGTTCACCTTAACCTCAATGTAACTAGGAGGAGGGTCCATCAACTATTAGTTCAAAACGAGAACGTTAAACATACAAGCCGAGTATCACAACCCATGCTATTAAAGCGCCATATGGCCAACCGTTTGGCATTTGCTGAAAGACACAAGTTCTGGGATACAGAGTTTCAAAAGATCGTCTTCAGCGATGAGAAAAGGTTTAATTTAGACGGCCCTGATGGTTGCCAAAAGTATTGGCGCGATTTGAGACACCCACGCCAGCATCGACTTAAGCGGAACCATGGTGGTGGCTCGTTGATGGTTTGGGGTGCTTTTGGGTATGCTGGTAAATCTCCTCTATGTTTCATACGATGCAAAACCAATTCCCAGATGTACATTGAATTGCTTGACAATGTATTAATTGAATTTGCTGGTGACCTTTATGGAGATGATTGAATATTTCAACAGGATAACGCTCCAATCCACACTGCACGTATTACAAAAGAGTTTTTTTCATCAAAAAACATACCACTGCTAGAGTGGCCAGCAATCAGCCCCGACCTAAATCCCATCGAGGATTTATGGGGAATACTTTCGGCCAAGATCTACAAGAATGGTCAACAGTTTCAAACCATCGCTCAAAGAAGTGTTGGTAAAGGAATGGGACGAAATAAGCCTCCACACTTTGCAAAAATTGGTGGACTCCATGCCGAGAAGACTAACTCAGGCGCTTTTAATGAAGGGAAAACATATTAATTACTAAGGTTTGCCAAAAACTTTTGTTTAGTCCCATGAAATTGAAATAAATATTGTTGCATATATAATTATTTCATAAGAACGTATGAAACAAAAATTGAAATAAAATTAATCGCAAATAAATATAAATTGTTATGTTGTCGTATTTGTTAATCTTCATGTGATATATTATAAAAAAATATTTAAAAATATCCAACATCATTTTTTAGAGATTTATATAGAAATTCTTCAGTGCACATATAATTATTTCACTGAGGTATCACTTAGAAATTCCAATATGCTGGATTTGGTTGGTTGCTAATAGTGCGGAGTGACCATTTTGCCTCACTTCTCTACGAAAACGACATTATATTCTACTGTAGCCAATCTTTCAAAGTTTATATTGTCAATTTGGCGAAAAATTTCGATCGGCTTATAGAGCGGTTTATATGTATATGTATTGAATTCTTTTAGAATATGATTTTGTTGGTAACAAATATGACACAGCTTTTTTAAAATGTCCTGGAAAATTATTCCACCTATTGAAATCCTCTTCAGTCTTAATGCATCAACTGGGACCACGTCACAAAGCAACTTTTCAGGTATTAAAATGTTTGCTCCTTTAGAAAAAATTACTTAGCAACCCTGCAAAAAGTTTAGTAAATAAAATATGTTTTCGGTATAACGTTGTCATATGTCTGAAGTTATGCTGAACCAAGCAAGCGTATGCATTTTCCTATTATGAACTTAAATTATTACAAATATTTTGGTTATTTATAACCTGGGACCGAATCACAGCATCCGTGACAGAATGAGACTTTATTCCAAATTTCACTTTGAGATTACGGCACTCGATAAAGAGGTCGATGTTTCAATATAAATCATATGGGAGAGAAAACAGCTGTTATTTTACTATATGTCTTCCTAGTGTTTTTACCTAATATTCCCCAGCGCTGGGCATTCATACAGGAAGGGGTTGAATATTTTCTTCTCTATCTTTTAGCTGAGACCTTAGGCAAGTTCTTGTATAGTGAGGTCATAGTCTTGAATACTTTTGTCCTTGATATATTACAAACTGAAGGACCAAAGCAAATTTGGTGAGAAAGAATTGCTTTGCCCCTTGACCGGAATCGAAACTCGATTTTGCGTTTTCTGATAACCTACAGAATAACCGCGTTTATGCAAGTAGCATGGAGAACAAAAACAAATTTGTGAACATTGACGCATTTTGAAAGAACTGCTATATGATAATAACCCATATTGCTTCCAACAAGATTCTGCCTCAGCTCATAAAGCAGGAATTGTACAGCGGTGGTGAAAGAAAAAATGGCAATTTTCGCTTTTATTTTCACTATGACCTATTCTTTCTCTGGATCAGATTTCATTGGATTTCTGCATATGAAAATACTTTATAGGGAAATTTACAAATATAAGGATCTTAAAACTATTAGGAAAAATGAAAAAAACAACAAAATCTAAGCGATCAAATTATAGCTGCTATTTCGGAGATCACCACATCTTCTCATCTGCATGGGAAATACTTGCCAATTATAATTTTTTTTTGGTGCGAAAACTGTAGACCTACTAAAGTGAAAAGTGGTTCGTCCTCCTTTGCCTAAAATTAATTAGCTTTATTTGTTTTTTTTTTGAGGGGCAAACGAACTGCACTCCGAAACAACAACTCTTTTTTAATTCGTATTTTAGATATATATATTTAAAAGTTCTTGAAAACTCTACTGTGCTGCTAAATTTGTCCCTTTTAATACATTAGTCGAGTCGAAATTTTAGGCAATGACATGCAATTTTCGAAATACGACTTGCACTCGACCCGATACTTGCAATGAGGCCGTACATGTTTCCCAAAACTTTTTTTCTGCAGAAAAAATACATGTAGTCTTGCCAATTTCTTCAAAATATCGCTTTAAAATCATTATTTTAAAAACAATGAAATACACATGTATGTTCTTGTCGAATGTAACCCTGTTTTAATACTTTGCTTTACTTTCTCAAATTTTTTGCTAAAATCGTTCCACTGTGCCAACACGAGCCAGGCAGCCTCTTATCTTTGCACGACATGCAATATTCCTGAACATTAACCGATGGCAATAAACGACCTATAACGTCACTATCGCCAGTGGAGTGCCAAAGTTAACAGTAAATACGTGTATATACGCATTAGGGTGGTCCAAAAAAAGTAAAGTTGGAATTTTAATGCGCTCACCCACTAGGACTGTTCTATACCGAAAAAAAAGTTTACGCTGTTTTTTTTTTGAACTCAAAAATTTTAGAGCTCGCTCAAAATTTTCCATGCTTTACATTTGGAGAAAAAACAAGTATTCGTAGAAATGGTATATAATTCTTGAAAAACAATATTTTTCCTTCGGAAAATTTTCAGAAGATTATTATTATTAACTAATATCTATTCCTATCTATTTTTTATAGGATCCCTAAAAACCGCAAATAATGCAATGGGGCCCATAAAAATATCGGTAGTATTAAAAAATGGTATAATAAATAATTGGGTATTGTTAGTGGTAGTCTCCTGAAGAGATACGAAGTTTTCCAGTCGAAAAATATTGATTTTCAAGAATTCTATACCACTTCTACGAAGACTTTTTTTCTCCAAATAAAATACATGGAGAAATTTGAGCGCTTGGAAAATCCTCTAAATATTTTTTGATTTCAAAACAAAAAAAAACACGGGTGTAATTTTTTTCGGTAGAGTAATAAAATTCCGACTTTACCTTTTCACATTCAGTTTTAGACCACCCTAATTTGTAGTTGTTTGCAGTCAACCAATCGAATGACGAGTGCTTACCGTACCTGTGTGCACACAAAAACACACATCCATACATATCCATCTTCCTGCGCGTTCACAAATATTTAATCCACCTTTTCGACTACCCATAGGCTGTGTCATAATTGCCTTCGATCTACTAGAACGAGCTAACCATTCTTCTCTTCACTTCACTCCGTGGTGCTCCTCACTCCTGCACTCCATGTGGTTTACCATCTCCTGCGGTGCTTATCGAGTACCCGCCTATACATGCATACCCACACACTCTCGTTATCTTGCATATCCTATTACACTGTTACTTTTTATTCCCTGCCGTTTGTCCTTTGGGTGATTTTCCAACTTTGATTTGTTACCTACTTTCCAAGTACTCATCGGTCGCCTCTACTTGGCCGGTGAGTGAGCAGGTGTTCGCTAGTTTTGCAATTTGCTTTATTGTTTTCTTTTCGGCTGAAAATTGTTACGACCTGTTGATGTAGCTATACGGGAATTTCCGTCAGTTAAGTTAAAGCCGATAGGAAAACTGTGCGAGCAGAATTCGAAACAAAAGAGTGAGAGAAAATCAAAGGATCTTAGGTAAGCTAGAGATTTTTGAAGTCTTTAAGCCGTACTCGGATTTTTTTTTGTGAAGCGTGAAAATTCACAGTTTTTCTTATTTAAACAATGACAACGCTCGTATTTATGACTTCTATCGCTTTAAAATTTCCAGCAATACATTGATGAATCTGTATATTGTGCAGAGGTATATGTATGTGTGTGCGTATGCGTATGCGTATGCGCGATTATTGACACACAATCAATAATTTTGGAAGAAGTGTTTGCAGAATGAATGTGTTTTATTGTTTTACAATTGTTTATTTAGGATTTACAAGATCGTATATTTTCTTCTTTTGTAAGAGGTGAAATGAAGGAAAATGGTTATTTCAGTTTTGTTTGATTTCATTCATAAGAACGTTTACCTTCTCGGTAGATTTGCGATTTATGAATGGTTGTAATGTGGTATGTGATGTTTGACAGAATAGCTTAAGTTACAGGCATTTGTATATTTGTGCATTAAAGTATAAAAGCAACAGCAGATTAAATTTTAAATGTGACAGATAGTTAAAAGGGGCCTACTTGTGGAAAAAATCTATCACCCTTATTCTAGAACCCGAATTTCCGCAATGCGTAATTCGTAGCTACGTTACGAAAAATGAAAAATCGACATGATGCAACCCTTGTGGAAACATGTGCAGCATTATCAGGCACCAGTTGTTTTTCGAAGTAAGCTGTATGAAGGAAAACAAAGTCTAATCCTTGACTACACGTGCATGTTAAAGTTTTTAGATTCAGGTTATGCGCTAGGACACAAAAACCCAAAATCATTGTACGAATAACTAAACCGTACCCAAGTTTCTCGATTAGGAACAACAAACTTTCCTTTTTGTTCGTTCATTTTAAGCAGTGGATAAAAATATACCTATGTATATACGAAAGGCAATTTGTCTGTTTAAAAGAACACCACTAATATTTCCTTAAAACACACATGAACTTACATCTTTTTTCTAAATTTTTAATTCGCTTCCGACACAGAAATATTTTCGTACAAAATTACGCAAAAAAGCTGTCAATTTCTTACTCGTTCGTTTTTAGCATTCGAATTACGAATTTCGAAAGTTCGAAAATACGATTCGGATTGCAGTTGAAAGTATCGCACAATAGGGGTGTATATTTATTTTTTAGCGATTCTTATACTTAATGAGTATCTTCGATAATACCACAATCTCTTTAATCAACAAATCGCAACTTTCAAGGTGGTTTCGTTTTTACACGAAAGTAATTCAAAATATTTATTGTATATTTCAAAAAATTTAACTAACAATAAGGCAATCTTATAAAACTAATAGATACAAGTTATATATCATCCACAGCAATGAATTTTATGTTGTTAAAATCTTAGTATTTACATAAGTAATTCGGAGAAAATACGATGAGATATTTCATATACTAGGAGGGGATATCATAAGGTATATCGTATTAGAAATATTACAGAAAGGATATCAGTAGGGATATCATAATAACTGTGGGGATATTTATAATGTGTAAATTTAAAGTAGAGAGATATCTTAAGGGATATCAGTACAGGAAATGATGTATACATCGCGTCATTTGCTAATGTCGGCAAAGTCCTTTCTTTTTAATCTGCTCGAATATCTCTGGCTTAGAAGTTCTCTCGCTAGCCGATACGGGTGGTTAATTAGCTGTGTGGCGTAATTGTTGGACATTTTTCTTATATCCCCGTGTACTGTGTTAACGTTAAGATCTTTGTCTATGTTTGTATTCTTTACATACCAAGGTGTGCCACATATACAAAAATGGACATGTCCACTTGTTCACACGAAATTCTTTTTTCTCGAATCGTAGCTCCATTTTACCGATCCCTGTCACGTTTCGCTATCTTAGAGTGAAAAGTGGCCACACCCAGTTTTCCAAATTCTACAAGGGTTGATAGAAACCTTTAAAACTTATTTTCTTTAAGCACAATACTATGACTTTGTTCAGCGAAAATTATGAGCATGATGTCCCCTTTCAAAAATATACTATGATTACTCTAATGGAAAAATGTTATTATAGATACACCGTTTTTTTTTTTTGGTACTACACGAAATGCTTAAGGAATTAACGGCAATAAGGTGAATCAATCATTTATTTATAATTAATCAATTATACGCCTTTTTTCAGTTTTTAGCACATACTTTCATAAACTTTTTGGTCAGCAAATAAATTAAATTTACGATAAGAATGCTTAAATGCATGTAGGTAAGTTTATACATACATATGTATGTATGTGTGAAGGTAGCTTGGTTTGTATATACAAGATAACATTCTACCGATATATAGTTAAGTTACAACATTAAAATGTGTTAGCCGAACAAATATTATATGATAAAAATAAGTAATAAGTATTGTACTACAATAAAATAATTAAAAACTAGCGAACGACCTTCAGGTACTTAAACGTACTTATGTATGTATAAATATACAAATATGTACTATTAATTATTTTTATTTGTCACTTTTATTTACATTTATGTGAATGGTTATCACATATATGGTTATCAGGGCTAAATTTAAATGGGGCAGATTTAATATGTTCAGATATTTCGCTAAAAGTATGTTTACATAATAAATATAATCTCAATCAAAGCTCGTTTTTTAATCACTCCGTTTACACAGGCAAATCTCCGATTATTAGCCGTAAAATTGGTTGTGCTCGTTATTCTCACATCCCAAGGAAAAATTATGTTTCTTCTCAGTGCCAGCGTAATCACTTTTTTCTGCTATAATAAGCAATTCAAATATATTTTAACTTAATATATTATTAAAAATATCTTTACAAACATCTTTTCCTTGGTAGCGTATATTTTCGTTGACTTTTCGTTTTACTTCGCAAAGTTATCGGTTTAATCTGAGATTATTTTATAATTACAGATCAACGAGAGACGAATTTTGTATGGCTAACCTTTTTTTCTATTTACAGATTACTTAGGGAGTTAAGCTCAAAAATGCGGATAATCTACTTATATTTAAGTCTAGTATAACCCATTTTATTTTTCACAATTTGAAAATTATATTTTTTGTTGTCATATGAACCATATTCTTATAAACAATTTGCAAAAAAAATATGGAAATTGTTGCATACAGTGAAAAATGCTCTGTGCCAATACTTTTTGCAATGAGTGTTATTGTTTTACATTAGTCACAAAGACCTGTTCTAACCGTCAGAATTTTTAATATTTTTAAATATCTCTAGGAAGGTTATACTTATCAGCAGGGAACGGATTTTTAGGACCTAAAAACCTATAAAAAAGGCAAAATAAAATAACGAAATAGGACGGAAAAGGCAAAATAAAATAGCGAAAAAGGCAGGAAAAGGCACTAGGTAGTGCAAAAAAGGCAAAAAAAGGCAAAACAAAATATCGAAAAAGGCAAGAAAAGGCAAGAAAAAGGTATTGCAAAAAAAGCAAAATAAGGCACTAAAAAAGACAGAAAATACGAAGAACAATCAAAAATTACATTTATTTTAGAAATGTTTATATTACAAGTAAAAAGAGAAAAACTATGAACTAATTTCATTATATGAAAAATTTGTACTTTGAATCTTTGACTATTTTATCATTTCGAGTTTTTAACTCATAAAACTTTAATCTGTATAGTTGTAGTAACATTGAACCACAAGATGCATTTTGAAGTTTTCTGGCAGCATTTTCATTCGATTTTCGCGAAGAAAAGCCTTGAATGCACTAAATGTGCGCTCGACGTAAGTTGATACAAGTGGCGCCCAATTTAAATATGGAACGTTTGAAACGTTCATATTATCAGGAATAAGGGCGTTTGCCTCGCCCTTAACAATTTTATCCACACCCCTTATTGTCTCCAAGCCTAAGTTAGCTGAGAAAACGGCTTTAAATTTTTCCAACACCAATTTGGCAATAGGCCCCTGCGCTTCTATAAGCCTCTTCTCAATGTTATCCAAAATATTTAATACCTCACCAACTGGAGTTCCTACAATTACATAAAAAGTGTATGTGAATTATTAATTTTTTACTGAGAATTTTGTTTTTCCACAACCTGTTTTCTGTAGACGTTCGAAAACTTTTTCCTCTAAAAGAAAACCAAAATTGCATTTTATATATATCAAATTCCCCTGAACCGATTTTTTGCTCAACAATTGCTTCGAGAATCTGACACATGCTGCATCGTCCGTTATTTGGTCAATTATTCTTTTGATGGAATCATAGTTTTCGGCATAATATACGGCTGCAATTAGCCATGTGCCCCATCGAGTTATCACCTGTATAAATTTACAAATAATTATAATTAAAATTAACAACAATAGCAATTTATCTTGACATACCGGCTGAGGAGGCAGAGGAAGATTGGGTTCCATTTCTTTGAAAACTGCCACCCTGAATGGGCTTTTCAAGAAAACTTTTTTTAAGTTTGAAATTAAGACGTCAACATCTGAGTACTTCGAGCGTAGAGATTCGCAGACCCGGTGTACGCCATGTGCGACGCAGGTGATATGAATCATATTAGGATAAAGCAGCTTCAATGATGACGCACTTTTCTTCATGTAGGGTGCTGCATCAGTCACAAATACCAACACTTTTTCACGTTGGAATCCTATTGGCCATAAAATGTGCATAGAATCGTCAAACAATGTTGCGATTGTTGATGAGTTCACCTTATCCAACACCTCCACCGTCAAGAGATAGCCGCGTCCGCTTTCACGCAACGGTCCAACAATAACGTTGGTTACACTGCGGCCTGCCTTATCTGTAGTTTCATCGATGGACACAAAGATGGGGCTTTCTCCTATTTCTAACCGAATTTTCTCCAAAACGGACTCGTAACAATCCTTCACGTAATTTTTTCTAAGAGTTGATTCATCGGGAAGGGATTCCTGAACGTATTTTTCAAAGAATGATTTGAATTCCACACTCTTCAATTTATAAAGTGGAATTCCGCATGCAATCATCATTTTAGTAATATCTGCGTAAAATACATTCTTTTCCACAAATGGTGCTATCATTTGGGTCTTGTTTTTCTTTATTTGTAATCCTTTTATATGTTTTTCACTTTTAATATGCTGCTGAATATAATATTTTTTTTCCTGATTAACTTTTACTGAACAAATATTGCAAAATAAAACGGTCCCATCAGTACAAAATACATCCGAACCAAACTCGGCAATCAGAGTGTGAATTTTTAAACACTTGGTAATTTTAGACTTCGGCATTGCTTTTTTTAGTTTTTACACTGAATAACTTTTTGTTTCAAATAACGGCTGGCAAACTCTATTGAAGTAAAACAGTTGTTAGTTGTGCACATCAGCAACTGTGTTGATAGATTTTAGCACGCAACAGAGTGACATGAAAACTACAAAATTTATTTTTGCTTAAGTATTCACTACTTACACACTGCGTTTTTCTATACATACTAATTTTCGAATATGGGCATGTGTATATTTCTTAATCTTTAAAAAAAAATTGTAAATGCTATAATCACTTTTTTAAAGGTAGAAAGGGCAAAAAAAAGGCAAATATCTTAAAACAGGCAAAAAAAGGCAAATATCTTAAAAAAGGCAAAAAAAAGGCAAATATCTTAAAAAAGGCAAAAAAAGGCAACATCAAATGGGTATATATGGAATCAGGGAAAGCTAAATCGTGGACATTCTTGATCGAATATACTCTATCTCTTTAGCAGAAAAAAAGGCAATTTCCATAAAATCCGTTCCCTGCTTATCAGCATACTTTTTAATGACAACAAAACTGTATAAAATCTTTACCTTGAAAATAAAAGGTTAGGTATTTCGTCTTAGGGTGCTCAAAGGTAAAATTAAGGGGGTTTCAGTGCTTTAGCTGTCACATTTATTCAAATATTAGCCACAAAGAACTTATAAATTATATATTATAATTATAGATCGCATTGTGCACCGAAGCGAATTGCAACTTGGAGGTATGTATGTATGTTATGGCGGGTAAATGTTTTTGACTATGCGCATATAGCATATTTATGAGGGTTGTACGTATAATTCCAAGCAAATTTGCCGAAGAAATCATGGGTCTAAAATCAATTTGAAGTTTGCCAAATTGCGAAAACAGGTTTCGAAGAAAATGTGAAAATGTTCTCTATTGCACCCACTTGTGGAAGAAAAAAATAAATGCAGAAATGGACTCCAGGTTTCCAAGGTTTCTTCAGCAAATTTGCTTGGAATTATACGTAGAATGCTTCTGTGCAATTGACCCGCCCTAATGTATGTATGCATGTTTATAAATATGACATGAAAAACAATGCATCGCTTGCTAAAAAGTGCATATTTTATACGAACTCGCGCATTCCTACATACAAAAAATACGGTTTTTTCCATTTCATTGTTCATAAATAGTTACAGCAGCAATTGCTAGGTATGCGGGCATTTTTTAGCTGGCAGCGCGTGCGATTAAATTATTTATGAGTATATCATAAAACGTGATTCTGGCGTTCATTGTTTACTATATTTTGCATTTTATTTAAAACTACATACATATAAATGTACATATGTATAATTATTTATTTTACTTTTTAAAGCGTTTTTTAATGCATAGCTTGTGTCCCATATCTTAATTCATACTTCAATCCTGTAGTTGCATAAATTATTGAGTATGAGCAATTGAGTGTATCAAGCTTATTCCTTTCTATCACTGCACATTTGCATATGCATACGCATACGTATGTATGTGAATTTTTTCCTTATGACTGTTGGCTGCCAATTAGGCGCCAGTTCAATGACATCGTCGCCACCAATATAGCCGCGACTGTGGCGGCAAGCCCAGTGAGCCAATTAAAATGCAGCGCGGATTAGTCCAATGGGTAGGCAGCCGCGTTCAGACAGGCAATGCATTAGAAAGCTTTACAACAAAAAATAAATAAAAAAATACAAAAGAACAAAAACTAGAGAATTATGCAAATCTCCTCTTAGTTTAGTTTGAGTTGCGGAAATTGAATAGAAGTCGACTAAGTGTCAATCAAGAGCTTTTTATTTGGTTTTGATCTGTCACAAATGAATGCACAAGATTTTGTAGGTGAGAGTAAAGTTCTATTTCAAAACGGTTCTCTCTTTTATCCCTAATTGTCTCTTCTTCTTGTGTCTAAGAATCGATATGTTAGTATAAATGGGTAAGGGCTTGATGCCAGGAGCTTCCGGTGAGCATATCTCTTTTTTGGCACAAATGTCAGTTATGAGGTTTTGGCGAACGACGATACGCTATTTTATACTTTAAACAACGATATATATGAATATTTACAAATATGTACATACATACTTGCACAAAATATACGATAGGGGTATTCTCGCGGTCTTGGAAAGCCCTTGTACGGCGTATGGATGCCACGGTTTGCAAATCTGTCCCAGAGGAAAACCGGTTTTTACCGTACAATGTGTCCACCGTGCAAGGGCTTTGCAAGACTCCGAGAATACCCCTAATATGCTTTGTACAATAATCATACGAAATTTTTGAATTTTACAAAAGCCAGTAATTTAACTAACGGATGACGGTAATAACAATATCCTTTTCTGGATATCGTCGCCAATAAGAGTTATTTACCAACATTTATTTCTTACGTTACTTGATAACAGTTATTTTACCCCTTTTTTGTTTTCATCATCTTTATCTTGTTCTTCATCTCCGCTATCGTCAAAGGGAACTGTGACCACTCTAACGAAGAATGCGAACATTCAGGAAGGTATTTGGCAAATAACTTCTTAGAGTCATTTTTGCGTAGGAAACCACTCTGTCATGAAGGATACTGCAGGAGTAAAATTGTTGAAACATTGTTTATTTTTTTTTTTTATAAATTCGAGTGCGAGTCATGAATGACGGATTTTTCTCATTTCGCAGAGCAAGAGTTCCATACAGCTAATTCTCTAGGAAATGCAGCTGAAAACCTGATAGAAAAAAGTGTCAACATTTCCCAGGAAACCTTAGTTTGGTAGCCAATCTGCACTTGTGACAAAAAGCAGCTCCTTTATGGTTTATATGTGAAGGAATGCTTGCAGAAGAGATAACTTCCATTCCTACGCTTACATGAAGAAAAAATGAGCACTCATTGAAAGCGAAATGAAGGGTACAAAAAATGTGACCAAAGACCCTCAAGGCTTTAAAGGAAAGTGGGCAGGGTTCCGGAAAAACTAAAACTTTTTGTTATAGCTCTTGTGTCTTTACCACTTTATGTGAAATTGCGGCTAATTCTAAAACTAAAATGCTTTTGTTTTTGAAATCTGGCTAACATATCATCATTTTTGTAGCGGGGCAATTTTATTCGGCGCAGTCCTTAGATTTGTTTATCTGTTTTGTAAACTTTTCCCAGCCACTTCAAAGACTATACAAGCACTATATTATAGTATGTTTCCCGCGCATAACTTTTTTCTATATTTCACTGAAGCACTTCATTTTAAGCTTTACGTACTGCCTACATAACCCTAAAACCGCAACTACCACAACTTAGACAGGAAGAGGACACAGATAGAGACAAATGTGCACACATTTGGTGGCACACCACCGATTTTGGAGTTGTCTTCAATTAAACCGCCACCATTCAGTCATCGCTTTAACAGCACACCAAACTGTTGCATGCAACTAATGCAACACTCTTGCCGCCGTTCTTTGCCCTCCAATATTTTTAAGTTTAAAGTTTATGGCGTATGCCATTTCTAATTTCCAAAAAGCTAAAATGCGACACGCATTTCTCTCCCCCAGAGGCGATGATAAAAGTTTGCGCCCTCAAACGTTTGCTGCCCAGCTTACGCGTTTGTTGCAACACCCTATTCCTATCAACTTTGACAGTTTATCGCGTAAACAGCAGCAGCGTAAAATTTTCTGTTGCAGCTGCAAGAGCACATCAGCAAAGTGTATGACTTGAAATTCCCTCTGTGAAAAGGAAGAATTACTTAGAATTTTTATTCTTTCATTTCATTGCGAAGTGTTGCACCCACCAGCTGCTTTTTTGCTCGCGCAAGCCAGTCGTTTGTCTGATGTTGCGCTCATTTGTTTTTCCGCGCATTTTTCAGTGAATGAACGCGTATGTGTCTATGTTTGTACATTAGACTGCATCACCAAAAAAAGTTGCGGTTTTTCCGCCGATTGCAAAATTTATTATATTTTAAGACTTCCACCAAAACATTTCGGAAGAATATTAAGATTTACGTGAGCTGGACCGATTTGAAAATAACTCCAAAAATGGAATTTTTTATGAATAAAAATAGTTTCTCAAAGATTTTTTTTTTTAAAAATCCTCAGATGATAAAACAGTTTAAGCTTCAAAAATCTATATAAAAATATTCAAACATTTTTTCAACGGAGTCATAATGAGATTTTTGATGCTGTTTTTTAACTGTTTTAAAATTTTTGTTTAAGAAAAACATAAATAACTGGGCCAAAACAATATATTGGTGACTTGTGAGGTATCAGTGGAGAGGTATTTTCCCACCCTTTTTATTTCTTAAAAAAAAAAACTCATTCGCGCCCAGTTTTTTCTTTATCAAATACCAACACTTCTTAATTCAACATGGAATTTCATGCTTTGAATGAGCTTATTTGCGAAAAAAAAATAAAATAAAAAAGTGAGAGAATTTCTTTTCAGTGATACCTCATAAGTCTGAATCGGTAAAGTTTAGGCTGAGTTATTCAAGTTCTTCTTAAATCAGTCTTTGAAAAAAGTTGAAAAACAGTATAAAAATTCTCATTATTGTGATTCCGTTGAACTTTTTGTAATGTTTTTATGCAGATTTTTTAAGCTTAAATTGTTTTGTCATCTGGGGTGATTTTTTCCAAAAAATACTTAAAAAACTGTTTTTATTCACAAAAAATTCACTTTTTGGAGGTATTTTCAAATCGAACCAGCTCACGTAAATCTTAATATTCTTCCGAAATGTTTTGGTGCTAGTCTTAAAATATAATAGATTTTATGATTCCGGTGGAAAGACCGTACCGCTTTTTTTTTTGTATGGGAAGTGATACAGTCTAATGTACATACATACTTATGCACGTTTGCACATGTGTTTGAGCAGACATAAACATCCGAGCTTCACTGCAATCCACTTCCAATGCATCATCTCTTTGGCGTAGCGAAATATGCATTTGTTTGCACTTCATTTATAATTCGAGTTTCTCGGTACATTTCGCAGCTGCATCGCATATATTGGAAAAGTTCTATGTGTGTTAAAGAGTTTATTATAGATACATAAATATGTATGCATAAATGAGGGTGCAGATTGTGCTTTGTTCAAAGTCAAAAGTCGATTTATCTTCAAAGAAGTCAACATTGGGGGCATTGACACGAATTCTTTGTGTTGACAAACAAATCAGCAGAAACTAATTATAAACAAACGCTGTTTGACGGTTTCCAGTTTCAAAATAAAAAATTCAAATGAGGAGAAGGCAAATCCTTTTGCCAAACAAAGGGGTTTTCAATAAGGGCGAGTAGATGTTGAATTGGAATGGAATAAACCAAGCCATATGGAGTACAAATCGTTAAATGTCCACCACGGCTTCTTTTGGTGGCACTGCACCGAGTGCTCTAATTTTCAAGTACTCTGTCGTATAGATCCGACTGAATTTGAGCAATGGCCTGGGTTATGCTAGCTTTAAGAGCAAAGACCGATTAAGGTTTATTGTATGTACATACATTCGACATAAAAAACCCCACAAAAAAGTCTATCGGCGTCAAATTGTACAATCTCGGTAGCCAATTCAAATCACCTCAGCTGGAGATAACCATATCCTCAAATCGTTCAGGTGGATGGTGCATATTGATTTGGTATCAGCATCAACATCGCCGCCAGAGGTCATCTACCCCAACTAACTTTGACATGAAGTTGGTTGTCTCTAGGGATGTCCAATATTCATCGATATTCGATTTTATCGATGGTAAGACGTAAAATATCGATATTTTATAATCGATTGCGGACTATGTCGAACATCGGCACATCGATACCTTGCACACATAATCGAAGTGTCGATGATTCTAAATATTCACTGTTCATACTGTGGCACTGTTGCATTTCAGGTGACGATATACGTGTGTAAAACTATAATTCATAAAAAAGGCGTAGGTAGTAAAATATTTGATTTGGCTTTAAGTTTCTTACTTAAAAACTCTTATAAAAAACAAAAAAAATCGCGCGAACGCTTCCAACAGAACTGCTTACATACATCTGATGAGCATGGGAACAAATCCGTATTTGAGAATGATATCGATATTGTGTAAAATCGATGATTGTCGGTCGATGAAAATCGAGGATCGATGTTCCGATGTAATCATCGATGAAAAAATCGATGATTTCTCATCATCGCCCATCCCTAGTTGTCTCTGTAACTTTGAAAAACCTACATACTAGACATGGGCAAAACACGGATTTTCTGCGTAACACGTTCTGTTACGCTTTTTCACGCGTGAACGTGACCACTTTTAAGAGATAATCATGAAATCTCCGTGATCGTGCGTAAAAGCTTAAACAGACGGCAGCGTTGATACGGATTAACTCGGACTTCATCCGGGTCAACTGCAGTTAATTTCCGAGTTGAATTGGATCAACGCTGCCATCTGTTTATGCTTTAACTGAAGTTTTTGGTGGCGTGAACGCGGTTTGTGCTTTAAATTACGATATGTGTATTTTTAACCTGAGCAACAGGGATGACGGACCAGTGTTGTCAGAACTTTTTGGTCCGACCGTCTAAATTGAACAAAAAGCGGCTAAAAGCGGCTAAAATGTTTCAACTAAAATTCACATGTTCTATTTAAATACATAAGTCACAATTAGAAAGATCAATAAATTCACTAAATAATTTTTGGTTGACAAAGGTTATACGTAGCTAAGCTATACCACTCGTTAAATAAATCACAAAAACAGAGACTGGTAAATTCATTTTGCTTAACAAAGGAAACTGTCGTTTACGTAGCTAAGCTTTACATCAGAAGTCATGTTTGTATTACTTAAATATAAAAAAGGGATCAGTTACAAAAAATACAGGGCCGAAATGTAAAATGGAATGCGACATTTTAGCAAATGTTGGCTATTTTTCGTTCGTTTATTTTATCCTTATATCTGATTACTTAACAAACGCCATATAAATCCAAATTTCAGGCTTTGTGCAAAAATTAGGAAAATTCTTCAAAATGTCACCTATATTTTTAACTTTTTACTCAGCACCTTAGAAAAAAATTACGTTATGCAATTTTGTAGTCCATTAAATTTTAATAGATATACTACGTTGAAAAATTTCAAGTATGTAGCTAGGAGCTACCGTTGATTTTTGTACTTTTTTATGAAGGTGTTACGCATTTCTTTCCATATGAAGTATGTTCACCAGTTTTTTATACGGAAAAAATGTGGAACACCGTCAACAAAAAAATTGCCAAAAATCAACGGTAAGTGTTAAAAATTTTGGTGAAAATTTGCAGATTATTCATAATTTTTGCATTTTTTTGGATTTAACTGGTGTTTGTTGTTTCATAAAAAATACAATAAGCATTAAATAATCAAAAAAATCCAGTAACCTGGATAGTTCAGATTCCCAGTTTGACCTGCCAGGTGGCTCTGGAGTCGTGTTATTGTTAAAAACCTTAACTATGATCCGATCTGGCTTATATTCGAGATACTTACATATGTATTGGTAATGGTAAGGGCAATACTATTACAAAAAACAGCCGCCGGGTGGCGCTGGGGTCGAGTTATTACTAAAAATCTTTAAGTGGGAAAAAGCTCCGTGAAGCCTACATCGATGTACTGTACCACCGAGTATGTCGAGATCCCGTGTTTTCCGATTGGCCCAGTGAACGTGATTTGCGAGCTTCATGCGGATACACCAGGATTAAGTTGTCCAGGGGTCAATTTCAAATGACCATTGATAAGTGTTTTAAGGTATTTCGACTGAAATAGGTCCGTGTATATTGGACTTCTGTAGAACAACGATTCTCACCAATTTTTAAAGTGCCACCAACTATACCATACATTTTCAAGGACAGATTCACCATCGAAGCGCATCATTGTTGCTGCCAGGAAGTGAATGGGAAAAAGTTCTCCAAATTTATTTCGTTGTGCGATTAACCGTACTGTGAAACGCCAGCTCATCGGAGAATTTTAAGAACTTCTTCACAAACATACACTTTCGTTAGGTTATTAAAGACGACAATAGAAATATGCCTTCTGACAACCACCAAACCGGTTTATTAGCAGATAAATGTATCATTGGAAATCGTAAACGTGAATTGTTGGTGAAAATGTTGGACCAAAATATTTCAGAAATATTTCGCTGGGTCTGCCGCTGGGTTTGAAATAAAATAGAGAACATGTAGTATAGTTAGTATGAAATTACTTATTTTATTAATTAATTAGTCCCAATGGTTTTTACCCTCCATTCCCGCCCAACCGACACGAGGGGCGCAGTCCGCATGATTTACGGAACCTTTTTTTTTGCTACCGAGTCGTGGAAACAGGAGTTTGTTAAGTGTCGCTACAGAATCAAATTCATCAGCTGATTGGATATGCTAAAGTTAGTATTTCAATTATTGAGAGTGGAAATGATAGTTTTCTTTATAGCAAAAATCGAGTCCGATATGCTAAACGTGCTGGAATGAGAGTTAAAATCTAGACATAAATCTTCACTTTGCTTCATTTAAAAACTTATAAAACTTCATTCAGCTTCTTGCTACAATTTTAATAATATTATTTTGTTCTAAATCTGCATTTTTGGCATTTGGTTTTAACTTTTCTGTCTCAACCCCACGGGCACTGCGTACATCTTGCCTGGTTCTGCAATATGTCCCTGGTTCACTACCAGAGGATTCTTGGCCCAGGTATAGAATATCCTTTATAGTGCTTCCTAATTATCGCGGCAAATTCGTTGTCAAACGACGTTTCATGTTTGCCTCCGCCAATTGAAAAGAGAACTTCGTCAAATAACTGCTTCGAAAATATTTTATTGGAAGATTTTATGCATGAAGATAAAGCATCGTAGAATTTACTCCAGCTTGATCAATTATTCCATAGAAGTAGCGAAGCGGTCAACGTCTTGTACCTCTAGCCGTACTACTTATAAGAGTGCATTATGTTTTCGAAAGAATCAACGCCATCTATCGTTGAATTATAGTCATGCATTATTTTAGGTTTATTTGTTTGTGGATTTACCGAAATCGAAAATTTATTTTAGTATCACCAAAAAAGCTCCTTGAATTGCAGCTTTGGTGCTAATACAACAAAAAAAAACAACACTTACCGCGCCTAGCTGATGTGTGCGATTAATTACTCTCACTTTAATTACTAAATAGACTGAATGAGAGCAAAGGCTAACAAATTTAAAGAAATTCAGTAAAACTTTTATTATGCGGTCACCCCGTAAACACAATACATACTGAAATAACTTCCTGCGAGCCCTCTCCAAGGCAGATCATACGTAGATGATGTTCTACACTCTCGAATTCTTCCACATCTCGCCAGCTGCAAAAGAGTTCGTTCGAGTGCCCGGTTTCCATGTCGAAGCAGTGTTCTTGATGTGATATTGGAGTGTTTAAATAGTCGACACTTATATCGTACAACCTCACTAACTGTGTACGAGTTTAAATAGTGCATACTCGCACCCAAGACATATACAATCCGGTAACTGTTAAAGGCATAAATTACATGGAATCAGAAAATCATTCCTCCAGAATCCCAACCAATTGTTCATGTTTTTCTCAGGTCATTACGGTACAATCTTCGACTGTACGCATTTCTGGCTACTTGTTGTTGTTGTTTATTTTTTATACGTATCTTGTCGATTCTTACGTCTTAACACCATAAAAGAAATCACTAACGAATTCGCATGAGTAAGCGTATTTCCAGTAAACACTAATAGCGCCATGCCGCAAACGACTATGGTCAAAGCAACACATGACGCACGCAGGCGAGTGAATTACAATGTCAAATGCACAGTGTAAAAGGGGCCGCATTAAGCCATTGGAACATATGGTCTTCTTTCTTCTCCTTGGTCCTTCCCTAGTATGCGCATATGTATGTGCAACAAATGAACGCAAAAGTTTGTATTTCATTTTATTTGTTTGCTGCTGTTGCCACTTTTCACATTGGCCATGGCCATTTTTGTGGCATTACTGTTGAGTATTTGTAAGAATACATACTTTATAGAAGAGCATACTTGAAGAATTTTAATGGATTCGCCGCATTGCCACTTCACACATTATATGAAGTAGTTTGTGCCTTGGCATACTCCTCTTTGCTTTTATCCACAGACTGGTCTGGATGCCTGTAATAAGCGTTAACCCTTAAACGGTATTGTGTGAATGGTATTGTAACGAGAAAATTAGATATTTCGAGTTGAGTTTGTAAGAAAGAAAGCAAAAAATAAAAATAAAAACTATTTTCAATAAAATGAATATAAACTGAAACGCAGAAGATCTCCGCATCAAGGTAAGAGGGGTATACATACATATGCACCAGTGTACTGCACAAGCCGATTCATTTACGTTTTCAAGCCACTTGAAAAAAATACAAGCGCAAGTATGATTCACACTTGTTTCAAACAAGCCACCATAGCTTAAACGCAAATGAATAACGGTCGTAGCTTGAATCGAACAAGTTTGAATAAAGCAGCAGCACTTGTAAATACACATGTCCGTATGTACATATTGCAAACCGAGAATCAGCTTGTTACAACCAATGGGTATTGTTATGTGTTATTGTGTTTTTGTTTCGCCAATAAATAGTGAGTTCGATAAGTTTGAAGTAAATCAAGTACGAGTATGAGTTGAAATCCAACAAGCGAGCCAAGCATTTACTTGCTTGTTTCGAACAAAGTCCAGTGAATACAAGCAAGCTTTCAAGTAGCTTGAACTGTAAGTAGCTTGCTGCAGTACACTGATATACACAGACATGTGCTTCATTGAGTCAATTCACAATTAAAATCTGGCGTTGGATAAGAAAATTTTTTTTCTTTATTACAAAGTGTATAGAAAAAAGTTAATAGCAATCGCGAATTTTTGCCTGCTTGCTCGAGATATTTTCTTCAGTGATAAGGTATTTATTATATATGTATCTGAAACGAGTTTCGGTTGTACTTACATACATACAGTCAGCGTTAAACATATGCGTTCCCTGACCCTTTGCCGATTTGATTTATTCATATTTTCCATACAAAATTTTTCTTTTTTTTTTATAAAAATTTAGTTCATTCAACAGTAAAAACCACAAGAACTAATCTTTTTAATTTCTTACAGAACTTGGAAAAATGCAATAAATACCACGATATTTACTCAAAATGTTTAATTTTCCAATTCAATTTTTTAGTGCAAGTTTTAAGTCGCTAAAAGTTACCGTTGATTAGTGAAATTTTTTTCGCATTTTCTTCCATATAACACATGAACACAATTTTTTTTTATGTAAGAATGTACGCAACAACCTCGGAAAAAATCTCAAAACTCAATGGTATTTCTTAGAGTCTTGAAACTTGCAGTTTATTATAATAAAATTTAATGGGATATAAAACTGCATACTCAGGCTTCTAAGAAATCAAATTGAAAAATTTTAAATTTCGATGAAAATTTCTCGCATTTTGCCGAGTTTTGTATGAAATTAGAAAAAATATGAACGAACCATAAGATATTAAGAAAAAAATAAGAAAAAATTGGTGTGAAAAATAAATGTACCTAAATAAATAAAGCCGTCAAAACATCAGGGTATGCATATTTTTGACGCTAACTGTATGTGCATACGTACATGTGTATGTCTGAAACTATGCTTGTAATAAAAAATCTTCCTTTGTTTCAGCGCATATTTTCCCGTAATCTTTTAAGTATCTGTAGGCGTTGCTAATGATTTGTTTCCGTCGCAATTTTCACCCCTCTACACTTTACATACATATGTATGTTGCAACATTTCATCGACAAGCGACCAACTTGTCTGACTTAAATCACCAATTATTTTCCATTGTTTTTTCTCACTTCTTTAGTTTTATTATAATAATATAGATTGGCGCTTACACATATGCTAGTGTTTGGCCGAGCTTCTCCTCCGATTTGTGGCGTGCGCCTTGAAGTTGTCACACAAAGCGGAGGGACCTACAGTTTTACGCCGACTCCGAACGGCGATTGTATTTTTATGAAAAGCTGTTTTTCACGGCAGAAATACACTCGGAGGTTTGCCATTGCCTGCCGAGGGACGACCGCTGTTAAGAAAAAACCTTTTTTCTATATTTTCTATATAGTTTTATTATAGTTGACCTAAAATAATTTACTACAACCCGCAATTATTGCAATTTGCTCTTGAGTTTTACATAGAAAAGAAACTTTGAAGGATTTTTCCTTGGCAGCTCATTGCCGTGCAGGGGAACTGACTGACTGCTCGCCACGATGATGATGATGATGATGGGAAATGTGCGTTGTTTTAAATCTGGGTCGTATGCTCTAACATTTTCTCAGTTACAAAGTACATCTACATACATATACATATATGTATGTTGGCTACTAAATATTTTTGCGGGAATTTGTGTGTGGAAGGACTGCCTTCGGTGAACATATGCCCACCCAACATTCTTCTTAAGATGACTGCTGAATATCCGCATTGAGGACATAATTGCTAGAGGGCAAGGCGTTTCTTGGCGATTGCTGTTACATTTTTGTTCGGTTGTTGGATCACATATTATTATGTGAAATTAGAGCAATAGAAATTAGGGAATAAGGAATAGCGTTGGAAGGGGAAAAATATAGATGTAAAAAAAATCACGAATAAGCGTCATTTATTCACTGGGCCACCACGCAGCTTATTTTTTGGCATGGTATGGACTTCTATTTTATATTCCTTAAATAACGTATATGAATTTCTACGAGAAAATATCGTCGGCATTTCACCACTGGGTCTTGCTGTTTGTTTCTCAATGAGCAATTTCAGCAATTAAAAATCGGATTGAACTTTTATTTACATAAATTTAAAAAGATAATTTGAGATAATCTGATTCAAGTGACTCACTCAGTAGAGCCGTAATTGACATTTTTAAACGTTTGATCCATAAAATTTTGTTAAGAAATGGAATTTGTCACCTACGTTTGTGATGTCTCTACCGACAGAAGACATTTCGCGACGTATAAGGATTGACCTCGCGCTGTGGTCTCCACGTTCGATAAAATTGGCACTTGCTGTTAAAAAAAAATATATAAAATAACGTCGATAACTTCACCGAAGCTAAGCCTTAGACGAACTAACAATGCTAAATCTTCTGACATTCCTCTGGACATGGATCTGTATAGCGACCGAGTAATGCTCTAAACTCCAAATGATGGTTTAAACTTTTTTTTCAGTTTTTCTGCTTTTCACACTCTTCACTCGAGAGAGGCATCCCAACGGAAGCCGATATCCCTGGAACCCCTACGTTCTAAAAAAGCAGTCATACGATATCAGAGTCCCGTTTCGGTGATGCTGAAGAAACTGGAAGAACTATGAGGATGAAAACACAGTTTTTTAACTTTTGGTTGCGGTGTCTTGGGACACCATTCTTGGATGATCTATGTAGGATAGGGGGGTAAGCAATTTAAATTAATGACGAGGTTCGTTAAGGTTTCTAAGTAGTTCACCCATGGTATAAAAACTACTCTGTGTTGCTCCATGTACAACAGTTTTTGTATTAGGGGTATCGGAAAAACATCGATGCATCGAAAATATTGATGTTTTGCTTCGACGTGTCGAGAATTTTCCACTCGATGTATAAATAGTCGATGTATCGATGCATCGATGTATTTTGAAAATTTACATCTGTAATACATCGGACCGCCATTTCAGTTTGGCCAAAAATTGGAATTGCTCTGACAAGCTCCATTAGAAACATAATTAGCTCAATTAAAGTAATTAATCTGATGAATCGAAAGATACGGATGTACTTTTCGATGCACCGAATCAAAGAAATACATCGATGTATTTTTGCCATTGACATCCCTACTTCTGTTTTCTGTTACGTTTACGTTTACTTAATTATTTGATTCAGTTTTGTCACAACAATTTCGTGATCTGGTTTGTTCGTTTCCTCGTGCATATGCAGCTCTAAATTGTATATTGACGCAAATTGTGCTGACTTTTATTTTGATTTATAGCGAAATAAGTATAAGTAGTTTTTAGGGTTTTCATGTTTTTCTTGGGGCTTCAGTATGATTCTGTTAAATTCTTGGAAAGTTGATTATCTTGATAAAATCTCAGAGATGCTATTTTAATTTGCACTCGGCTGCTAGTTTAATTTAATTTTAATTGTAGCAAGCAAATAAGTGGCTTTTAAGTTTTCAGGAGTTATTAGCTGAAGAATTACTCATACCGAATGCATAGAAAAACATACATATCTGATTTATTAATATAAACCTAGGCATATACAGTCATGTGAAAAATAATAAGGACAGGCCATTTTGACCAGTTTTTTGCTATTTTTCTTTTGTTTGTTTAATGTTTATTATTTTATAGAAATACCGCTCATTATATAGCAAAAACCCTATATGTACATAAATACATCCAAATTACGCGCAAAAATGGAAAAGAAAGTGCCAATTCTGCAATATAAATTACACTAAGTAACAAAAAAAAAAAATTTCTCAGTCCTTGGGATGTAATTGTTATTTCCTAGTCTGTTATGCCTTAAAAGTATGGAAACCACCTAATATTCCTCGGAAACTTTGCTTTTGTGACCAGGACAATGTGATTCATTAAAATATGCTAAAATTATGAGAAAAACGTGTTTGAGTCTTTCACTACAGAGAAAATCATACAGAACAGCACATATAAATCAAAACTAAATTTTATTAAAACTTCAGAAAACCAAAAACATAAAAGTAAATCAGAAGCGGGTGGTTTTTCGACATTTGCGTTTAAACTGCGAGTCACTTTCTCTAATCAATCCCCAAATGTAATCTCCCATCATGTTCTCATTGTATTGTCCTTGGTATCGCCGCTCAAATTCCATTATATCCTGATGGAAGCGCTCGCCTTGCTCCTCTGAATATGCTCCCATGTTCTCCTTGAATTTGTCAAGATGTGCATCCAGAATATGGAGTTTGAGAGACATCCTGCAGCCCATTTTGCCGTAGTTCTCCACCAGACTTTCGACCAGCTCCACGTAGTTTGCGGCTTTGTGATTGCCTAGGAATCCCTGTACCACTGACATAAAACTCATCCAAGCAGCTTTCTCAACACGAGTGAGCTTCTTGGGGAATTCCTCAGACTCGAAGATTTTCTTTATTTGTGGTCCAACGAAGATACCGGCTGTAACTTTCGCCTCAGAGAGCTTAGGGAACAAGTCTTGTAGGTACTTGAACGCTGAAGAATTTTTGTCGAGAGCTTTGACGAATTGCTTTATAAGACCCAGTTTGATGTGGAGTGGTGGCATCAGTACCTTCTGCGACGACTTTGTTGTTTTAACTAGTGTTGGGCAGTATCGAGTACTTTTGTGTATTTACTACTTTGGTATCGATACTTTTCAGCATCGGGTACTGTCGATACTTTTCAGCATCGAGTACTGAGTACTTTTGGAATCGATACTGCCCAACACTAGTTTTAACACACACAAATGTAGAGAAAACAAGTTGTATGCGCTCGTGTATCAGTTTTCAACAAACAAGCATAAAAATAAACGCAGATAAGCGCTGCCATGGTCACAAAAGCAAAGTTATCTTGCGACAATAGCTGTTTTCTATACTTTTGGGACCTAACTGACTAGGAAATAACAATTACAACCCAGGGACAAAAACCTTGTTACATAGTGTTATCTAAGAAGCATCGGGCTGACATTCCTTGAATCAGTGTTTACAAAATTTTAATCTTCTAAATGATTAAAAATTAACGATTAAAATGTTAATCGCAATTAACAATTAAAATTAATTAATCGCAATCACCGGTACGATTAATGATTAAATTTTTTTATTAGTAATCGTTGGTTGAGATTACGATTAATTAGTTTTAATAGTTAATTGCGATTAAGATTTTAATCGTTAATTTTTTAATCTAATTAAAAAGGAAATCAGAATAAATGGTCCAGTTCGTCCAGATTTGAAACCAAACCCCAGTTATAGTAAATACTTTGTGTTTACCGACATAAAATTTTTTTTAATTTTTTTCAGAGTTCCTCTGAAACAAATAAAACTTCTTTATGTTAATAGAAATTTGCTAAAACTTACAGTGGATATTTCTAAAACTTAGCGAACATCAGTCCAAGAGTATATAGTAAACCTGCACATGTACTTGCATAAGTATGTGCAAATACATAAATGTTCACAAGGTGAATTACTACTAACTACCAGGGTTGGCACCTCACGAAACCGATTGCGTAGCAAAAGAAATCGTACTAAAAAATATAGAATCGTACCAAAAGATAAGAATTGGTTATTTTTTTAAATTTATATGCATATTTAATGTTTTAAAACAAGACATAACAAATTTCAATAATATTTGTACTCTTTTAAGTATTGTATTATATTTGTTTCTTTTGCAGTTGCGTCTTCCAAATAGGTACCGAACTTATACAACTAAACAAGTGAAAATTTACTTTATTTGAGAATGTCGATAATTTGATTTCCACGGAATATTGCCTCCGTTGTGCCGCTTTTTATCTATGGCAAAGAATCCATCGTGGAACTAGTGCGACAAGCAGTCATTGTAAACTCTTTCCGCAACTTCGTATTCCTCTCGCACATTTAATCTTTCTGTCTGTTATGCGAAAATTTGACCGGTTGTGCATATTTATGTTGCAGATGTTTTTGGTCAGACGCTTCCTGCACAATTTGCAGTAAAAGTATACATTTAGATCTTGAACCCCATGGCCTGTTTACCCCATTTTTAAAGTTATAGCGATTTACAAATAGTTGCTGCCCATAAGTTTAATGAAATATAAAAAGCGTAGTAAAAAAAGGATAAAGCGTAGTCGGGTAACAAATTTTAAAATTTTTGAAAAATCGTAGCAAATTTACTACGATCGTAGCAAAGTGCCAACGTTGCCATCTACCACTGCATTCAGGGTCAGCAAAAAACCAACAACCAAACAAGCGGGAAATTATCGATTTTCGTTTATTCAGTAAGTAGAAATCAAAGCAAAAACAGAAAAAAATGCATACATATATATTTATGTACAAGCAAATAAAGTAGCGCGACAACGACTTACATGGAAATCAGCTAATAAAAATTTGGCTCAACTGTTCTCAATGCCATTTACGTGAACTGCGTGGAATTGTGTAGTGTGGTTTGTTTTATTTAGGTTACTATGTACGTTTGTTTGTTGTTTTTTTTTTTTGGTATTGTGAAACAAAAAAATTGGGTAGAAGTCTGCTACCATTTGGCAACACTTTCGACTGCAAACACACAAAAGACAGCGTGGCAGCAAACTCGTCGTCGCCACTGTCAACAGCGCACCATGGCTCACACAAAGGTTTTGCTAAAATTTTATTTTTCGTTTGAGTCTGAAGTTGTATGACTTGTACTTGGTCAAGCGACCAAAATATAAGAGTGTAACAGCGAACCCTCAAAGTGACAAATTAGCAAAAATAAAAATTAAAAGAAGGTGTGCATAAAAGGTATCTTTTTAAATGCGTTTTCCTGATGATTGGCGTTATATAGGAAGATTTTAAAAATTTTCTATGTATCAAATTTAGAGGAAATTGGTTTAGCGGTCACTGAGATACACACATTTTGCCATAAGTGGGTGGTGCGCGCCCATCTTCCAAAATTTTATTTACTTAAATCCAATTCTGGAAAAACGTTATTTTCTTTTAGTTTTGACTGATTTTATTTCGGTTGTAACTGAATTATCGCAGGTTTTAGATTTCTCAAAAATAACCGTTATATGGGAGGTGGGTGGAGTTGTTATCTGATTTCATTCATTTTCAATATCAACCTAACCTTAGATCAAAAGTAACCTAGGCACTAAGTAACGCTACGTTACTGTGATGCAATCAAAGCATAGATAGCAGAGCTTCCATTAAGGAGCAAGGATACTCAGATCGTAACCCGACGGCGCACAGTAGGCCGAAACGATATAAAATTCTCCTTTTGGAATTAACCATTTTTGGTGCTTTTTTATTATTTTAAGGTAAAAACATATACAGTGGTGCTCCAGTATAACGAATTATATAATGTCAGAACTGTTCGTTAAACGGAAAATTCGTACCTACATACATATATACGTATGTATGTATATACGCTTAGTAAAAAGATTGATTCATTCATTTATCAAAAATTCCATACATAGCTGCATATATAAAGAAAAAAACATAGACAAAGAGCTAGAGCTCCACACCAAAAATTTTAAAATTTTGAGGTGGTTTTATTTCGTGGAAAATAAGTCTGATATGCTCGATTGTTTTTGAGGACGGGAAATTTTGAGATTGAGTGCTTTTTGATGCTTCAACTTATTGTATTCAGATCATTTGATGCACTTCTCGAAGCAGTCGTAAAACAAATTGCAAAGCATTCGTAATATCGAGTTTTTCAAATTTCCAACATTCGTCAGACAACATTCGTTAGAGTCGACAATGCATTGAGAAAAAGTGTTTGTTATACCGAACATTCTTTTTATCGGCATTCGTTATACTGGAGCACCACTGTATTTTAAGGGAAAGTTATGTAAAAAGTGTAAACCCAATATTCAAGGTCAGTTGTAGGTCAAAAAGTAATATCTCATTTTTCAAACAAGAACTAGTAAAATTCTTTAAAAAATTGCTTAATAATAATTTTCATCCTTAACCTTACCTTTAACCTTAACCTCCACCTTAACTTTAAAGTTAACCTTAACCTTAACTTTAACCTTTGTCTTTATCTCAATCCCATTTCTAAACTCAATCTTAGTCTATACTACTTTGCAATTGATTTAAAAATGTAGTTCACAATACCATAAAAACTAAAACTCCAAACTTTGTATAAAAATTCGACTTCATTTTCATGAAACGTTTCAACTTTTTGATCCGATGTTTTAGAAATATTTCGGGTATGCAGTATTGTAGCTCCTTTTTGTTAAACAGAAATGGTGACTGTTTGGTATGAGTAACTTTAAATGAGAGGTGCAGGTTCGCTTTTATTTGCATGCCCGTGTTTATATGTACATATGTACATTCAAATGTTTTAAATTCCATTTTCCGGTTGCGAAGCAATTATTTGCTTTCGTATGCATCGATTACTTAGCCATTGTTATGAATATTACATAAGCACGTATGCAGCTGACATATGAATAAATAGCTAAAATGCCTTTGTTTAACTTAAAGCTAAATACTCGCTGGAAATTTGCACTAAGTAATATGTGTATGTATTTAAGTAATTATATGTATACCCGTTCAGATGACTCACTCGATTGTTATTGTCGGTGTTAACACGTGCTTGGTTGTTAAAGTTTATTTAGCCACTCATGTATACATTCGTATGTACTATGTACAGTTGCTTACCTGCAATGAACGAAAAAGAACAAGTTAAATAAAAATTATAAAAAGTTATAAATTAAAGTAATTTTTTTTTGACGACCAAAGGAGAGAGAAAAAAATAAACCATATCGTCTTTGTTTCAAACAAAAACACATATGATTTTGCACCACAAAAGCTTTTGTTTACTTTGAACAGATTAATTTTTGGAGATTTTTTCGTTTAAACACGATTTCCCTGTGCACTTCACGGATGCCTTTTCATAATTAAGAAAAACCGCAAATAAATATTTAAAATTATATGTATCGCCCAATGAGAGTTGGCAGCAACCAACTGT
This sequence comes from Rhagoletis zephyria, assembly GCF_001687245.7. NCBI lineage: Eukaryota > Metazoa > Arthropoda > Insecta > Diptera > Tephritidae > Rhagoletis > Rhagoletis zephyria. Next base: position 283,766 of record NW_016157292.1, read on the forward strand.
AGCAAGCATCTATGCGCACTCAGCTAAACACAACTCAGTACAACATTTACATAAAGGCCAAATCACACGATTGGTGTATTTGTACAGATTTGCACATTACAATCGAAATCCAAACAAGACGCTATTTGAAAAAACCATGTTACTTTTTTCTTAGTGGAGTTAGACTGTAGAACCTTGCCGCCCCCTTGCGAATAAAAATATACATACATATATCTTTGTATTATTCGCTATACAATGTATAGCTTACAATAATACTATATTTTACGACACCTTGCGGAACACCTAAGCGTTTTTTATTTCAAGGAATTCAACCACTCAAATGTGGGCTTTGAATGCTGCGCACTTAGAAAAGAAGAATAATTTGCTTTGTAATATATATTTTTTTTATATTCAAGAATTAAACTACATATATATCTACTTAATTTCTTATAAGCATACTCATATCTATAAAAAACGACTACTTAATAACAACTCCAACAGCCGCTGTGATTTAGCGGTTAGCAGTGCGCGCTACCATTGCGCAGGGCCTGGGTTTGAGCCCAGTTTCCGTCCAACAACAAAATAACAAGCAAACAACTGTTTTCTAATAGCGGTAGCCGTTTGCAAGGCAATGGAAAATCTCCTAGTGTATTTCGGCCGGGAATAACAACTTCTCATAAAAATAAAATCGCCGTTCGCAGTCGGCGTAAAACTGTAGGTTGCTCCTCTTTGTGTGACAACATAAAAGCGCACGCCAAAAATCGGAGAAGAAGTTCGGCCAAACACTAACATATTGTTGAAGCGCCAATCTATTATTATTATTAATTTAAACGCATGTGCACTTGTAGCCAGCTGTGTTCATATTTCACTATCAAACATTTACATACAAACATACATACATATGAATTTACGTATACAAATAATTAGCTGCGAAAATGTCCATGTGTACATGCAAATATAATTTAACACCAACTCTCATTCATAAATCGCAGAGGTTCAAGGTGCTGCAATTGCCTTCAAGCACTTTTCAGCCGCCCATAGCAAAGGTAACCCAAACATTTACATACATATCGTCGTTTAAAGTGCAAAACCGCGTATCAGCAAAATGCAAAACCGCGTATGTGAGGTTGCATAAATTATTTTATAGAGAGTAAAACCAGTCATATTTCAAAATGGTTCTCTTTTTTATAAAGCAATCGCATTTCTGGCTAGTATATTTCAATACGAATGGATAAGACTTGAGCCAAGAGCTTGTGTGAGCCAATCCAAATTTTGGCAAAAAATTTCAGTTACGCGGTTCTGCAGAACGACGATACGCGGTGGTTTTGTACTTTAAACAACGATTCGATTCGATTACTCGAGCAAGTTGGTTAACCAGTTGGTCGGTTAATAAATTACTCGAGTAATCAAGCTTTTGATTACTCAAAACGATTAATCGAGTTAGTTAAAATATGATTACTCAAAAAATTAGTTTTGCTCGTTGAAAGAGTTTGCTTTGTAAAATGCTTAACTTCTTTGTTACAATTTCTGCGTTTCTTTATATATTCCGGATAATCCCATTTCCCAGCCGGAATAAACAGAATGCGTTTGAAATATACGTTAACTTATTATCAGGAACGTTCTAAAGAATAATTAAACAAAAAAGTTTATTCCAAACGTTCAGAATGAATAAAGAAATGCAGCCAATGTGTATGTACGTATATGAAAAATTAATTTCATTTCAGTTTCTTTGATAACAGTAACGCTGTTTTCAAAGTATCAAGTATCAATTTATTGTATGTAAAGATTACTTTGAAATGTTGATTACTCATTTTATTCATAATGTGGATTAATCATAAAAAAATTACTTAAATACTTTCGTTTCTGGTTAATCAAAACTTTGATTACTCGAGTAACAGAACATTTGATTAATCATATTTCCAATTAATGGAATAATTTACTTTATGATTAATTAAAATTTTGGATAATCAATTAATCACACAGCCCTAAAATTACACGTTCGTCAGAAAAACTATTTCTTAGCACATGCTAATCATATGGGCAGGAAGATTTTGCCTTAGGTTTCGTCAACAAATTATAACAAAATTTTGCCCCAGCTTTTGCTGAAAGATAAAGAAAAGCTCTCTGTACATTTTGAGTGCATAATTTTAAAAATGTTAAATGTGGAGTTGTGTCCCTTTTGAACATCGTGTGCGATATATATGAATAGCAATTAAAGTAACAAGTTTTCAGCGCATCGCCTATTTATGAGTGCATTAATATCAATGTGAGTAAAAATATACATACATACATACATACATGCATACATACTTACATACACACATATGTATGTAGGTGGCATTCGAGTATGAATGGAAATCGATACTCAATTTGTTGTCTGTGGGGAACCGCAAAGTACACAGATAAGCAGCTGACAAATAAGTAGTTAGGGGAACAAAAATCACATCAGCTAATCGTCGGTGGAATGCAACCTGCACATGGAAACCTGATAGGACAAGAGGTGTTAGACAAGTGTTTTCGTGTGAAGTGCAGACAAAAGGAATTTGGCTTTAGAAAAAATGCTTATTGTTAGACGGAAAATATAGTTAATAGAAATTTCATTAATAAATGTATTGGTCCGTATGAATAAAAATAAGCAATTGCTTTTTCTTAAAATTTCAGATCTTTTACTCGATTTGTTCAAACAACTCAGATTACGCTATGACGACCCCTTTTGCGACATGCCTAAACCGACTCCAATCGGGACCAAAATTTATATGTCTGATCTTCGACTATGGTAGTATCGATTTTAGGTATTAGATGAAAAAAAATAGTTTTAATTTTTTGAGTCTCTATAGAGGAATCTGAACTTTGACCCCCATGCGACACGCTTTAGCCGTGTCCACTTGGGACCAAAATTTATACGTGATATCTAGACCACGGTATTGCCGTTTGAGGGGGTGCGCTTGAACAAATCGTTCAATTGTTTTTTAAGGACCACCCTAATGTATACACTTAATCATAAAAGTGCTGTTAGACGTGACAGTGCAAGCGCTTTTTGGCCGCATTTTGCTGTCAAAAAGCGAAATGGAAAGTCTACATTCTCGTGTAAACAGCCAGAAAGTGCTTTTTCACATTTGCAGTAATCACTTTCGGAAATAAAAATTGCAATGTGTAACTGCAACTGAAATTACGCAAATCGCTTTCGGGAAATGATTTCCCTAGTGCTGCACTAGAAATTTTCATTTTTGCTGCAAGTGTTGTCAAGCCAATCTAGTGTTGCCGTGTGACGTGAAAAATGTTACATTACCTGTAAAAAAAATCACTGTAATTAATTTATTCTTCTGATATGAAGTATGTATTCAAAACTAATGCCTAAGGTAATTTGATGCTGTTTTTTGTGTATTTTAGCGTTTTCATAAAATTTTTCTGGTCATTATTTGGCTATAATCATAAAAATTCTGTTCAAAGTGGAAATTTCTGCATTCACCGTCTAAACAGGCCAAAGTAGCATCGGTGTGTTCGACTTTCGTAAATAAAACTATTTTCCAAAGCCACTTTAGTTGTAAGGTGTAGCCGCTTCTGCAATCACTTTTGGAAATTCTTCAGTTTGACAGACTTGCACTTGCCTCATCTAACAGCCACTTAATGTATATGTATGTATTTACTTAAGTACATGAGTATCATATCTTATCTTTTCAAATCTACTATTATTTCCACCGTTTATCTACTTGTGCCAAAAAACGCTTGCTCCATCAATGACAATGACACAGTTTATCTTATAGTATTCCGCATACACAGACATTTCTCCTTATTTGTATTTGTTCTATCTGTATACAAATGTATGCACAGATCTGTATGTACTACGTATGTACGTTAGGCCGGGTCCCTAGGCTAAAAAAACATTTTTTAATTAATTAACTTTTAAAATGTTTAAGCTTACTTTAACAGGATTTTAGCGTCTATAAAAAGGTTCGTTCTTGACACAAATGAGCGATCCCCTAAACTTGACTAAGGGCAGGCTGAATGTGATATTGGATGACAGGTAACAAGATCAGCGGAAATAAGGTCAATTGAAACTATATTGCATACCGCTGCGAAATAAAGTCAATTTACATTACTACCTTTTCAAAAGCGATACAAAAACCCTTAACATTATTGCTCTTTCAAACATTAAATTTGCGTAGCTTCACGGCGGACCGCGTCCGCACGCTATGTGGCAATATCAAATATAAAGGCAACCCACCTTATTTGGCATACACTTAACACTTAACCTTGCGCGTTATTTTTTTTTTCCTTTTACTAGCCGTTGAACTGATCCGAAATCCCTGTTCAACGATTAAAAAACCGCTCTGACGAACCAATCCAAAAGTACAAAAAGGGTTCGAACCGCTGAACCGAACCGAACAATATTTTCATCCGGTTCACGTCCCAGGTTTAAAAGCTATTTAAGCCCTCTTTCATTTGATACCAAATTTGTTTAATTTGGATAAGTCGTCTGTTTATTATCCGGAAAGAACTTTTATTTCGGACTTAAACAATATCTGACCAAGTTTAACTGTTGAAAAAAAATAACTGCTAATTTCGGCCCTAGTTCCGTCGGGTTTGGTCAGTATACATATTTATAGAGTAGCGTATGTGTTTATGAGTCTTAAAGATGCAATGAGGGCTATCTCTCGAGCAATTATGTCAAGCGGGGCACATCGAGGATCGCATTCAGAGCTTCAGTAGATCAAGAGCTCATTTGTGCCCTTAAGAATTGTTTAAGGGCTGTTAACTTATTAAGTTTAGACCACCAGACTAGGGCTGCGTGGAGCAAAATCAGACGAACAGTGGTCGTTTGGATTCAGTGCATTACCCTAGGTAAGAAGCCCCATAATACACCAATCAGTTCTCTACGGGTTAAGGGCGCCATGGTGGCTTTTTTGATACGTTTCCGTTGCGTTGTCATTTTAGAGCAGCTTACTGTCAAGAATTGGCAGTACGTTTACATTCCAGGGTCGAACCATTGAATTTAGAGAGTATACTGTCTAGTTAAAAGTTTTAGCTGGGTTCACATCAAGACTACAGTTTTTGGTTCAACTAACTATTGAAAAAAGGGATGGAATAAATTAGGTAAATATCATCTTAAAGGTATAATCGCATATAATACTTAAAAAAATTGCAACGATGCGTAATACCATTCTGACAGTTTTTAGTACGCATCAAGGACAAAAATTCATATGATGTCAAAATCTTCTCCAAGTAAGCATCTAAACTAAGGCGAACAACACGGTTTACCAAAACTAAGTCGTATTTTACCTCAAAAACGGGGCCTACCTCATCTTATAGATTTCTTATGGATTTTTTATGCTGATTTGAAGTACATTTCCAAAATTTTTCTAGCACGTCCAGTTTTTGAGAAAAAACTGTTTAAGTGTCGAAAAATGGCACAAATGGCAAATGTCAACAATTTTTTTTTTATTGAATTAGGACGTAATTTTCTGGAGGAAAAAAACCTCGTATTAATGTATTTTGTCTCTTAACACTTTCCGTGTTCAGGAATGCAATCCTCAAACAATTTTTTTGTAGAGGTTTTATTTCCTATCATACCACTTTTACATAGTTGCTACGTCCTGGTGGAATCGTTGTTATTGTTCGCCATGTTCTGCGCTAGTGTTTTTTTTCAAAGTTTTTTTTTGTATAATTTTTCACCCCTTTCCACTCTATACTTCGACATGAGGTAGAACCCAGCAGATATTTTTAATAATTTTTTGAAGTTTGCCATTTTTTCGACACTTTTAACAGTTTTTTCCCCAATAACTGGACGTGCCAGAAAAATGCACTTCAAATCAGCATCAAAAAATCTGTAAGATAAGGTGGGCCCCGTTTTTGAGATAAAATACTACCAAATGTTGTTGAACCCGTCAATTAGAAACTTACTGTTGTGACCCAGTATAGTGTACAAGTATATATTACATAAGTATAAATGACTTGCAAATTTAAGTACTTATTTGCAATAACAAAGAAAATCCCACCCGATAAATGTGCTTTTGAAATTTGACACTTTGCCAAGGTCGTTGGTAATTTGGTGTTTCATAGTAGCAACGAAAAAAAAAATACAAAAAACTAAAATTTAATAATGCAGAAGCAAAATTTGGGCTTTTTAAAGCGAAAATAAATACATTTATATCAGAGAAAAAAAATGTAAGAAAATAATTTGAGCGTTTCATGGAGTTTAGCAAAAAAACAAGATTATGGAACAAATAATTAGTAATTGTATATATAAGCCTTATAGGGAAACTCACTTGCTTGAATTGCCAAAAATGTACTTAACCACAAAAAATAAATTGAAATTATCGGAGAACGTACCGAGTGGCTATTCCAGAAACAAGCGAGCAAGCAAATTTGGTAAACTAAATATGTATGTAACTTTAGTATTCAGAGCACGAAAACCCGCTTATATTTGCTTTTTATATTTTAGGTATTCATTAAACCCAAATTAAAACTTACATATTACACATTTATAAAGTCCCAAGTTTATCCTTAAAAAATATGAAAAAACAAGTAAGAAAGTCTAAGTTCGGGCAGAGCCGAACATTAAATACCCGGCGCAAGTATTAAATACATGTTTTTCCCCTTTCCGAAAGCTACCCCTACATGGAAAGCCGGGGTGTATCAATTTTGAGTAAATTAGCGTCTTTAAATTTCGAAATATTGCAGTTTCAAGCATTTCTGAAATTTACCGTTATATGAAAAGCGGCCGTAATTTTAGTCCGATTTCAATAATTTTCAANTTAGCTTTAATATTTACTGATTTATCGAGGATTTCGTATTTCTCTAAATTACCCTTAAATGGAATGTGGGCGTGGTTATTGTCGGATTTTAAAAATTTAGCCATTTGGTATGCTGTACCAAGGCGAACAACTGTGCGAAGTTTGAAAGAAATCGGTGCAGCGGTTGCCAAGATATACACATATAACTATAAGTGGGCGTGGCTACGCCCATTTTTCAAAAATTTATAATATTCTTATTTTTCGTCTAAAAGTTATTGTAAATATCAATTTTGAGTGATTAATCTTCAGTAGTTACTAAAATATCGCAATTTTCGTGTTTCTGAAAATTACCGTTATATGGGAGGTAGGCGTGGTTATTGTCCGATTTTGCCCATTTTCAATACCATCCGTCCTACGCCTGAAAGAAGTACACGTACCAAGTTTCGTTAAGATATCTTAATTTTTACTCGAGTTATCGTGTGCACAGACGGACGGACAGACGGACGGACGGACGGACGGACGGACAGACAGTCACCGCTTAATCGATTTCTCTTTTCATTCTGATCATTTATGTATACATTTGTCTATATCTATCTCGATTCGTTTTGCCTGTTACAAACAACCGTTATGTGAACAAAGTTATAATACCCTTGTGCACATGTGCGCTCGGGTATAATAATACAGACCCAAGCAGAGCAATAAATATTTTCTCCGAATCTTTTGACGTGCTGTATCTGAACCTGAGATATAATTAGCTTAAGCACGTCAGGTTTTCGAGGTATGTACTCTAAAGTTAAAGTGCAAAAGTATGTTTTATTTCTACATTTGAGATCATTTCACACCAAGGAATACTTTCTTCCGATAGATCGTCATTGTATGCAAAAGTACTATTCCCTTCTGGTTAGAAAATCTTGTGTAGTACACATGGGCTTAGCTAGGTAGGGGCGCTAATATTTATGCCATTTTTTTTTAATGCTGAAAAAAAATCGTTTTTTAATTTTATCATTTTATTGAACGCGTCTTGGTGGAAATCGAGATGTTTTTTCTTATTTGACCGAAGACTTCTGGTAAACGCATGATTACGTTTTTCTGAGAACTGACTGTTATATGTTTCTCTAACTTGTCTTGGGTTAAGTTCAGATTGAAAGACCCAAACAGTCGAGTTTCCGACCCATAGCTCGTCGCCTGTGTAGATATTTGACGCACCTTGATGGAATTTTCTGAGCATTTCTTGTTTGTCCTTTGGAGTAATTGTCAAATTATGTTGAATCCGACGTGAATAATTTTTTACGGCGTGAAGCAAGTTTTTTTTTATGCAATACCGCATGTATGCAATTCATAACAACACCTAAGTATGCCTGAGTCTGAAATATATCCATTACGTTATCATTTCACGGACACCACTGATATCTTCTGGAGTAACAGCTGATTTGGATTATTTTCGCGATGTCCGTTTGCATGCTGCTTTATTACCAAAAGTCAGCAATTTGATGCGCTCTTGTTTTGATAATTCACTTCGAAAGTCGTAAAACATTTCGTTTCAATTCCAATTTTTCGCTGAGAGACAATTTTAAAGTCGCGCTAAATAATCTAGATAGAGTACGAAAAACGTTTCAAGTAAAAAATGTTCCAATTAGTCAAACTCATCGATGGTATTTGCCAAGTGGCGAAAATTATGGAACATAGGGATCCCAATGTTTTTGAGGTCCCGAAAATCTTGTGCTGGTAGAAGTTCAAATATTTTGTAATCGATGGGATTGGGGTCATTATCTACAAATGGTTTATGACTACCTTTTGACAGTTCAGCCTAAAAGTGTTGAGGCCGAAATATGTTGTGTATGTAAAAACTTCAGGTCAAGATTAGAAAAAAATTTCTAGTAAATTGCGAAAAAAAAATGGCAAAAAAAATTCACCTTTTCGAAAGGATGCATTTTTAATTTATCTAGCCTCCTGTATCAAAATATCGTCGTTTAAAGTACAAAACCGCGTATGTTAGGTTACATAAATTATTTTCTAGAGAGTTAAAACACTCATATTTCAAAATAGTTCTCTTTTTTATAAAGCAATCACATTTCTGGCTAGTATATTTCAGGACGAATGGATAAGGATTGAGCCAAGAGCTTGTGTGAGCAAATCCAATTTTGGACAGCCAATGTCAGTTATGCAACTTTTCACTCTAAGCTAGCGATATGTGAGTTTAACAATCAGTCTATCGTAAATTTTAAATAGTTTTATTTCATGGTATTCGTTCAGATATTGTATATTTGCCCATATTCGTAAAATGTGCCTCAACGTGAGTCGCGGGATTACTTAAAAAATATCCCGAAATGCCGGGATCACAATTTACCTCATATTTTGGCATCCCTAATGGAACACCTTTTGTAAAGAACTTCATCATATCCAGCTCTCAATACAATGACAGCGTTATTCTAGCTAAGATAGTTGCAAGCCTTTTGTAAGGCAATTGAAAGACAGTAGACGAGATAGTTCGTTTATTCTGGCACGAAATTCTTACAAAAACAGCTCCGTTTGCCAACTTTCAGAGTGAATAGCTATTTTGGCCATAGCACTTAGGCATGTACCCAATGGAGATATATGTAGTAGGTATGTATCTATGCAAATCATTTTGCTGTAGAGTGAGCAAAGCACTGACATACCAATAATACCTCGAGCAGCGGAATTTTTTCCCCTTTTAATTTACTTAAAAAAAATATGTGTGTAAATGAAAAACATTTATGTTCATTTAATTTTTAGAAACTTATCTAGTTTTATTTTTATATTTTATGGTTTTTAATAGAGAACTATTTGTGAAAAGTAAATTTTACGTCGCAATAACAAAAATTTTTTTAATTTCAAACAATTTTTAGGAACTTGTTTTATTTTTTAATTTTGAATCTAATTTTTTTTATGTATAATTACTTTTTATTATATTTAAGTTTTTATAAAGGCGAATCTATACAAGGCGGTGCTACTGCCGAAGTTAAATTTTCGTTTCGGTTATACTCATTGTCTATACGATGCGTTGTTGTAATATGGAATTCGCCTTGTTTACAACAAATACATCAATTGTTGTAAACAAGGCGAATTCATTTTACAACAAACACATCATTTTGACATTAAGACGTACCTCGGCGAAAATCTAAATTCGCCATCAACACCACCTTGTATTAATTCGCCTTGGCTAACACCATCTTGTATAGATTCGCCTTGGTTTTAATTGTCTAAAAAAAATCTTTAAATTCAATTTTTAGAAAATGCACTTCTAAAAGGCAAACGCTAAAACCTGGGTTATGCAAGACGTAGACTTGCCTTGACTTACCTAGAAACTTAGGAACGATTACTCAGCGTGTCACCTATTACCTTTACTCTTTGTTTTGACTCTCAGCACTTGTATTTGTATCTACACGTAAAATAGTAAACGTTGGATTTGTTTTTACACTAAAATGGATACAAAATTACTATTAAAATAAATTGTTTTTATTTTATTTTCTGTCTTTATTTGAAAGTTTGTTTTTCGATTTCCAGTTGAATTACATTTATACAAAAAATTTTATTTGTGTGGCGAATGGATTTCATAAAAAATGAAATAGCGGCATGATTCTCTCACGGCTCTCTTTATACTTAGAAATTTAACTTAGTAATCAAAAATCTATAGTTCTCCATGTTTCTAAGTGAAGTTAGTTTTTTTTTGTTTTTTTTTTTTGGTAACTTCATGCACGCGCTGCTCATTTGCCAGATATACAGTTTTCATGTCAAGTTAAGTCTAAGGCTTGCTTAACTGAGCTTTAAGATCTTATCGTTTGAATTAGTCTTTCGAAAGACACAAAAGAGCTTTTAAGATAATTGCTAGATTTGCCCTGTAAAAATAATTTTAAAGAAGAAGAAATGCCAAAACCCCATAGCCGATATTGTACGGAAACAGAAGAGAAAAGCAATGAGTAATACAAATAGATCACTTATCTCCCGTTTCCTCAATATTATTGTTATACACAAACGCAAAAACAACAACGATTCAATGTGCCTCTTTCAGGCAACTTCAGCAAGTAACTAGTAATTCTTCATTTAATCTCCACGCAGCGCAAATAAATGGCAGTGCGCCATATTTGGCAAAACATCATTAACCTGAAATTCTGCGGTTTTATACGCTTTTGGGTAAACCTTCCGGTTTGACAATTCAAGCCAAATATAAAACAAAAAACCATACAAGTTGTGCTGACATTACAGCGCCGCGAATTAGAGTGCATTGCACTCGCGCTTAAAAAAAAAAAAAGACGACTTCGCAACAAAGGCTGAAAATCCAGACACTGGAAACAGCTGCTTCATCAACGTTCGTGTAGTGTTGCAGTGTAATAGTTGCAGGATTTTCTGCAGTGCTTTTAAAAAAGGTGGGCATTTATAAAAAGAAACATACAAATTTTTTATTAGCAATTATTAACACCGTTGGCCAATTTAACTTTACCGTAAACGGAACTTGGTTAAAAATAATAGCCTAATGCTGGGTAGGCAATTAAAAACTGAATAGTTGTGAAAGCAAATGGAATGACTGACGTACATAAATGAAATTAGGAACACGTACGAACGTGGAGTTAGGTGTAAATTTAACAACAGGTGAAAAATTTGGCAAATGCACAGAGAAAAATATGTACAACTTATGATTTTCTGTTATTCAATTTATTAGATATATTATTTTTTGTTATTTTTCATCTATTTTTTATTTTAATAACATCTCTATTCCTTCTTCACTTCCAGAAGGCGTCAAGGGCGCTCAAACCAATTGACATACGGGTGTGAATTCGCTTACAAACAGCTATGTATGTACATATATTCATATGTGCTTTATGGATGTACGTACAGATGTATGTATATACTCACAATGGAAAGAGATTCAAGTTCTATTCCTGGTATTTTGTATTTTCCTGAGAAAATTCACACAGAGTTCAAACACAACAAATTTTCTAAATTTTTGACTCTTATGGGAAATTATTTTAATCTAGAAGTTACGAATAGTTATTAATAATTAAAACATACAACAAACACTCGAAACAATGCGTTGACATGGGAATAGATTTTTACCAGAAGCCACATATGTATACGTATACATACATACATACACAATCGGACATACTGGTATGTTTGTGAACACAGAGCAGGAAGTTGCATAAGGAGTAAGACAAATATTTAAACGACAGACATTTTTCTGTTAATAAGTGAAGCCTGTGAGAAAGCCAACAAAACGGGGCTGTAAGAACTAAGAGCATACATAGTAGTGCGAGAACTTATTTTATACTAAAAAATATGTTTTTCATGTTACACACATACGTATGTACGTCCTACGTACTATGTATTGTAATATTGCGCTAGTAATTATCCGACAGTCGCGTTTTAATTAGCACTCAAGTAACGAATTTAATTAACAAAATGTCTGCAGCATCGATACTAATTACACAAGCTCCATATTTATTTGTATGTAGCAATTGTAAAAATTGTAATTGTAAAAGTTACTTGGTGAGTTTTATTTTTCAATTACAAAATAAATCTTAAGGGCTGAAGCTTTATTTGTTTGGTTGGTGCACTGAGTTCTAGTGTGTAAAAGAAAAATAAACCTAACAACATTACTTAATTTTTGACTGAAAAACAATACTCACCAGGTACGTTTTATTTCTTGAACGAAAAATAAAACTTATCAGATAACAATTATTTTGTGGACAAAAATAACGCTCCGCAAATAACAATTACTTTCTGTGCGTAAAATAAAAATTATTAAATAAAGGTTTATAGCTTATACCCCTTGATCTTTGAACAACGATCAAATTTATATAATATATCATATCTTCTGGAAGCTGTCTTAATAATGATTTTTTAGATACAATTTTGAGTCAATAACAGTTATTTTCGGGCACTTCTGATTTTTAGGATGACATTATAAAAGTCTTCAATAACTGTTTTCTAAGACATATAAGTAATATACAAATCAAAAATATCCGTTATTTGCAGATAATTTAGATAAAAATTAAAAACAATTGTTATTTTGGACTTATAAAATAAAAGTCGCAAATAATTGTTATTTAAAGGGTAATTAAATAAAGGTCAACAAACAATTGTTAAAGTGCGATTTTCATAATAAAATTTGTGACTGTTACGGTCCCTGTTCAAAACAACTGACCCAGAATGCACAATCTCAGTCTGGCGAAGGCTGTTCAACTGCAGAAAAAATGCTCGATACTATACTTATTCTGCCCGAAAGATGTACACAGTGGATCTCTGATGATACATATGGTGATCATAGCTATGTCATTCCTATTAATTTTGCTCCACAACGGTCTTATAAGGGTTCAGGGCTTCTCACTCTTTATTTGAGATGGAATTTTGCCACCACAAATTTTAGCTGGAAATGCTTTGCTGTTTTGTTGCTCTCAGTATTGCACCAACGGTCCTCATGAGATCTCAGTTGGACCTGACAGTTCCTGTTATATTTTGTCCTATAAGGGGCTCCGGCTCACTTGCAGACACCAAAGAACTGCAGTTTGCTTATTCGTCAATATCACAATATCCGGGTACCTACATGACTTCAATATTATTCCAGTATAGAACTAAGTTTAACCTCAACTGACATCTTTGGCCAATTCTCAATTCGTCAATTATCCAGTCTGCTGTACAGTTTTGCAAAGACTTACGCTTGAAAGACAATTGTTCATTCCTAAATTTTCAATCATACGAGTGTCTATGTATTAAAAACTCATGCTAGCAGCCGAATGAAAATCTACAGAAACCTTACTAGGAGCCAAGCACCGTACCACTACGTACCGCGGTTCTCTTTCCTTCTCATGAAAACGTACATATCGCATACATATCGACACAACTTCTTCTCACCCTAATGGTGCAATGATGTCCCTCAACTAAATGTATCAACAACTTAATGTGCCCACAAGTGTAATGCAATTACGTAGAGTGCTGTAGGTAACGTTAGACAATGTGGCACGCAGCATGTTGCAAAGGAAATGCAATAAATTACAAAATGAAATAAAACCGTTATCAACCGCAATAATCTGCAAATATGAAAATAGTGGAGTATATGGACAGAAAAGCATGCGATGGACAGGAATGACCGACACAAAGTTGCAGCAACTTGCATCAAACAAATTACAACTAGGCAATGTAATACGAGTAATAGGTGTAGTAAATAATAGCACATGAAGATTTACAAGCAAATTAGCATAGAGGCTGTGGGTTCTAAGTAAGTACATACATATGTATGTATGTGAGAGCAACTAAATAACAAGAAGCTGTGAATTGGAGTTCATCTAATTGAAATTGAAGCTACTTAAATGCCTCAAGCAACAGACAATTGAGACGCAGGAAATAGAAATTGCAAGCAAGTGACTAATAAAAGTGTAGTAAAGTTGAATTGGACAGACATATGTAAATACATACGTATGTATGTAAGTGCCATACGTCTACACATACATATTATGTACATGTTTCCAACTGCTAGTAGAACAAATGGCAAATTAAGAGGGCGCAGTGAATGTACAACAAATTTAGAAGAGCCCTGCAGGAAAAACGCGGACTAGTGAATAAAATTTCTGGTTCCGTACTAGATCTTTATCGCCAAATACGAACCAGTCCAATAGTAACTAGATCCCCACTAGTCCAAAACCAGGGAAATATGGTGCTTTTAAAAAACTATTTTATTTCCCTTTTTCCATTAGGAATCTATTTTTAAAGTGACGAATGAATAACTGGTTCGGAACTATAGAAAAAGGGATGCAGCGGGTGGCTTGTTTTCTTTACATAGATATGTATGCATTTGGCAGATTTTTCGCTCAAATACGATTTCATTTTGCATTTCGAAAATGCTTCTTCTTAGCTTGGTAATATAAAACAAAAAATCGTGGGATCTTCTGGAATATAGCCAATAACAGCAATCACCTCTGCTAACTCAGCTACAGCCAAAAGTATGTAAACGTACATACATCACCATGTTAAATTCGCCAGTTGTTTGCATGGGGTAACCCCCCATAGGGCCTTTGCGGCCTCCGATTTTACTCTTCGCAGAGCTGCCCGTTTAGCCTAACCTAACCTAACCTTGCACTGCAAAAGAGATTTATCGCGAACCAGTACTGGATATAAATGTACTAGAAGCGCACCAGCCCAGAAATAGAGATTTTCCGTACATGGAAACCAAACGCAAGGGTATTCATACATGCATAGGTACGTACATATGTATGTATATATATGTATGAATTGATCCTTTAAAAAGCGGTGAAATTTGAAACTCCATTATTATTTTACAAAAAAAGGAAAATTAAATAAATATGTAAAGAAACAGCATAAATAAATAAGTGAAAAGAAAGCTTGGACACACACGTAGTGCCGCTTATAGTGGAAAGTGGTTAGCGCTATCAAAGGATCTCGGCTTCTATAGAGTTATTCATCACACAGGGTTGGTGAGACATATGCACGCACATATACGTGTCAGTGGCTCTACCTTTTTTAACTTTTATTACATAACACATTTCTAGATGTTTTATTAGATTTGTTGCGTGCCTGTACACATTCGTGCGTTCATTTATTCTTGTCTCAGCGTGAATTACTCATAAATTTAGTTGATATTTTTTCTAACCTCGCCATGATGTAATTTAGGCTTACACGCCACATCTAAAATAAAGAGAGAATAAAAAGCCATGGCCTGCAAACATAAATTTCATTTTTAAGGAGGATGGTACACTTACTTATAATCACTATAAAATGCTCTGACATAGCGTATGAATAAATGCATTACTTGAAGCAACATTGAGAAGGACAGTAAATAGTTACTATTTTTCAATTTTCATATTTGTATTATATTGAGGCAATGGCCTAAACAATTAGTTGAAATTTTGTATAGTTCCAGAATTCTAGGCTGTAGTAGTCCTCAACAGAACGAACAAAAAGATATGCCGGACACCGAGGCTAGGTAAGGCATCAATTATTTGTTTAGGAAACCGATTATAGAGCTAAAAGGGTAGATAAATCGAAAGGATTTAACCGCAAAATCTTTCTATCGAATACTGGATAGGCACAACAGACTTCGGGATTTTTGTTACGGATGATGTCCATGTCATCGGCATACGCCTGCAATTGCATGCTCTTATAAAATATTGTTCCTGAGCGGTTCAGTTCTGCAGCTCTTATTATCTTCTCCAACATCAGATTAAAGAAGTCACATGAAAGGGAGTC
The DNA here is from genome assembly GCF_001687245.7 of Rhagoletis zephyria. Lineage (NCBI taxonomy): Eukaryota > Metazoa > Arthropoda > Insecta > Diptera > Tephritidae > Rhagoletis > Rhagoletis zephyria. The sequence goes on from NW_016157292.1 coordinate 299,698, forward strand.
GCCCTGTCTGAAACCCCGTTTGGTGGCGAACGGCTCAGAGAGGTCTTTCCCAATTCTGACGGAGCTGGTGGTATTGCTCTACGACATTTTACACAGCCGTGTCAGTTTGGCGGCGATGCCAATTTCAGACATAGCGGCATATAGGCAACTCCTTTTAGTGCTGTCGAAAGCGGATTTTCTTGCGGGTCTTTTCCAAGATTTGGTATATTGTGAATACCTATACCTGGTCTATGGTGTATTTGCCAGATCTAAAACCGCACTGATAATGCCCAATCATCGCTGTTGACTGGATTAATTAGACTGATAGAAAGACTTCAAAAAATATGTAAACTGACAGGAATGGGCTTAAACATTTTTTCTTTAAAATTATGGGCGTCAAGGAGATATGAATTTTCGAAATTACACCAAAAAGCAAAAACGTAAAAAATTGCCACCATGCAAAACAATAGAAATAGGCAACAATCGTCCACTTCAATAAATTGGCGACTAGTAGATTTATTTTTATATTACCACAACCTCACAGCGGCAACCTCATTTTTTACATATCATTTAAGGAAGACGTTATAAAAAATTCCCAAAAACATAGTAAGCGCCAAATTGTTCCAAGTAATGATTGTTCAAATATCGCCTGTAGTAATAATAGCCGTCATCGATTCGCCACTTCTCGCTCGCTATGTTTGGGTTCCGGTCGCTTAAAGAAGAATTTTTCATGTGAAAGCAACAACAACGTTAGCTAGCACGGATAGACGATAGCGAGTTTGGTTGTACGTCATTGAGTTCGTTCGTTTCGCCACTCGCTAACTGTTGGCGAATCGATGACGGCTAATAAAATGCTTCGTACAGGCGAGTTGCCTTCGGCAGATGATAATGTTATTACCAGCAGTAAATATATTGCCGGGGGCTACATACATGTTTTCTTATTGCCGATAACGAAAATTGTATAGTGTAAGTGGGTTGTTTCGAACGAACAAAAAAAACTTTATTCACTAGTTCGAGCATAACTGAATAGATACATATGTACGTGGTAAACCCTCCAGGCTTTACATATGTACATATAACGAAATGTGAACGATTTTTTGCTAATAAGACTCAAGGTATACTCTATTTTATACGTCTGTTATAGATTAATTTATTTATTGGTTTCAGTTGTTTTCTACTTTTCATGTTTACCCCATAACAATCATTTTTCGCTAGTACACCGTGTACTGTATCGCATTTTTGTTTTCGTCCCTTTGCACCTGAACTCGTACTTATACTTTTTCCAACCTTCATTGATTTAGATTTTGTCAGACATTAATTTTTTTATAAGTGTTATTGTACAATTTATAAAGGCAAACGAAAGGCAACCCTCTGATTGTAATTTATTGGTGCATTATTTATGTATGTTTTTAATGATGCTGCATCTGTTTTGATGTAATAGGCCCTTAGGTATTCGCATTTTGTTGTAGTTTTGTATTGCCTCTTTTTTAAGGGCCTTGTTATGTTTACAATTTAGGATTCGACGAAGATTCTCAAACAAAATCAAATGAAAATAAATTTTGATAATTAACAACGGACAGCGTCTTCAGCAAATGTATACAATGTGAGTAGAAATTAAAAGAAAGAATAAATACATACATATGTACATATAAGTATAAAGAAATTAATAAATGTCATAGACTTTGTGGGCCATAACTGATGAATGTCCCAGTTGGGGACACATTTATTTTCGATTTCTGAGTGGCAGTTCGATTTTTTTTCGTACTCTACTTATAAAATTCGTTATTTTCATACGAGAGGGAGCGATCGGCGACTCAATGAGAAGCGTTATATAGGAAGCAATCGGGCTATAAAAGAATGGAGATATTAAAGAAAGTGCGTGCGTCTGATCACAATGTAGCACAAAGAGCATTAGAAAACGCGATCTGCTCTCCTTTCCCCTCCTAATTATTTCGTGGTTTTCGAGATGCACAGGCCACAAGGCTAAAAACATAAACGAGAATGAGAAGACGTGCACTATATGTGCCGCAAATTGCAAATTGGAATGTTTATAAGCAGACATTTTCTACTTATTACTTTTACTCAATTTGGTCACTGCAAATTGCACCAGTTCTCTCTAGCCGGCGGACATCCCCTTAGTAAATGACTACAACAGAAATCACAAGGGCCAAGTAGATTCCTGATATAAATAAAATTATAACAGCCGTTGGAACATGATGACAATGAAATCAATGTGCCCATATGTACATGTACATGTGTATGCATACACAGACGGTTATGTAAGAATGGATGTACAGATTTGCTTTTGTGGGGCATGTAAAATTACTGTTATTTATAATTAGTTAATTAACGATTACAACATAACTTGTAAGCAACAACAACAACAACAACAAATGCAGCGGCAAGACGAGTACAATTAGGTACAATGGAGAGCAAATATGTATACACATTTGGCACCTGCTCTTAAAAATTGAACTAACTCAAAACTTTATATTTATCAAAAAACGAAAAAAAAATAGCCCAAAGGTTTTTTGTTAATTACATCTATAAATATATGTACATATATACATAAGTGTAATGTAATGGATAAAATACGTTTCCCTAAAGAATATTATAGTTGGTCGTTTTGAAAAATTTGGATTGCCAAACTACAGAGTTGATCCCAGCCTAAGACTACAACTAATGAATACCTTTCGCTTACTTCTTACTTAGTAAAAATTTAAATAAATGTATAGGTACATAGCTCAGCTAATATTTCAAGTGTCTTCCATTTGCTATTGATGTAAGTGAGGCACGTTCTAGCGAAAGAAAGGACAGCTACATACCTGGATGAGTAAGGTACATTTAACTTGTGCAACTTGAATAATTGTGCCTTTTCAAATCTTGGCGGACTCTGTATATGTGAAAATATTTTCTTGACAGCTGAATTTAGTATTTAGTTAAAACAAACACGAAAAATTACAGTATTTTACTATGTAAAACACTTTTTTGACAAACTGTAAGTACGGTGGCAAAAATTTAAATAGGGGAGAGGCATTTTAGCAAGTTTTGTCTATTTTTCTCTGTTTAGAAAATATTGTTTTTTTATGATACGTTTTTAACAAACGTTCATCAAAATTTTGATATTTTTAGTCCGATTTTTTAGATTTCTTATGAATAGGCAGATTTGCAGCCCATTAAATTTTAGTATAATAAAGTGCACGTTTGGAGTAAGTTCAGGCATTTTCTTCCATACAAAGTATGTTCGACAATTTTTTTGTATGAAGAAAATGAGCAACACCTTCCACAAAAAAATTGCCAAAAATCCACGTTAAGCCCTAGTTACTTCAAACTTATACTTTATATGTAATATTTACTAAAATTCAATGGGCTACAAAATTGCATACTCAGAAAGCTTTTTAAAATCTAGTTAAAATACTTAAAATTTTGATGTATAATTTTCCTTATTTGTGTACAAAGTATGAAATTTTGACTTACATGGTTTTTGTTGGATAACGAACTACACTTTCATAAAAAATAATAAACATTAAATAAACGAAAGAGACATTAGCCTAAAAATGCTAAAATATCTCTTCTCTATTTATATTTTTGCCAATGTATGTACGCACAATAAAGACACTCAACCCAGATTTACGCTTTAATGCCATTTTAAATCATTAGCTAAATAGTTAAACATTGAAACATGCACAACTTATACATATATAATGTACACGCCTACTTGTATGTAAATTTCAATGAAATAATTTTCCACAAATTTGGCTAAGTGGCAAATTACCATTAAATTCAATTAAATCGGCAGAAAAAGTTGTATATGCTACACATAAATACTTGTGTGTACATAAATACTCAAATTTAATTTGTTGCGACATGAACCGATAGTGTATTGTAAACATGCTTGGTCACAAAACGAGCGTACCAGATTGGAAATTTTTAAGGCGACTTTTCGCAGCTAGTCCTGTTATAAAAACTACGAGTATCAAAATTGAGATCTTATGGTTATTATTTTGGATTTGGAACATACTTAGTAGGTATATTGTGTTTTCTGGAATCAGTTCCACAAGCTAGTTCACGGTTCACACAACATAATAGAAGGACAGATGGGTGCAAAAAGGAATTCCTATGTATACAATCACCAAAACTACATAAGTACAAGTTTTTACAAACTATTCTAAGATAAGTGGATGACTGTATTTTGCCCGGATTTATGTTTCAACTAAGGCAGATATGTTGTAAGCGGCCGTAACTCCTTAAAACCCACGTAAAAATATTGTCATCGTCGGCCAGATAGATATCGACAGGAATAGGATAGACGCAATCTGTTTTAGGGGACGACTCGCTATTTACTTGGTTCGGGAACAAAAGGGAATTAAAAGGGAATGAGAGGGCTTTAGTTGCTATCCAAAAGCGGGGTAAATTATAGTGGTTTTTCGACAAATATTTTAACTAAAAATGGCCTCAATATCAATGAAATGGTTAAATGTAAAATTTTAGAATTTAGTTTGTATGTATTAGTTTTAAAAATGTTTCACATCTAATCCTCATGAGTGTACCTACTATCATCTACTGGAATCACATAAGAAGTATATAAAGTGATTTATCAATCAGTTTATAAATCAAAAGCAATTAATTTCAAATAAGCTATGAGAAGGAAGATTAATAAACTTTCGATATGTCACTCAGACCATTAAAGAAAACAGGTTTAGCAACATTTTCATAGACTAGTCGATGCACCGTTTTAGCTACGGTAGTCAGCGAAAAAAAATTACTTAGCTTAGGGCGGACAGCAAATGCTATTAGAATCAAATGTGTACTTATGTTTGTACATATATATATATATATATATAATCATATTTTTAATTAGAAAAGTTAAGAGATAGCATGACAATTAGCAGGATGTTCCAAAACGCGTTTTTCTTTGTTTGGACTTAAGATAAAAATCAAGAATTTATAAAGAAAACAATCGTGATGTATGCACACATAGTATGTACACACATATGTATTTGGGAATGCTATTACTTAGCACAAAATTCTTAAATGGTGTCAAAAGAAGCGCCACCGATACACACCAAATTTCCAGCAAGGCATGTATACAGCTCATAAGTAACATTTTTTATAAACAAATTCCTGACAAGCCATAAAGCTACTACAATTTACGGAAGAGCGTGTAACTGGACTACCGGAAAATAGTAGAAGTTTTATATTTTTGTGCTTTTAAATTGGCCATTTTGCACGTACATATGTAGTGCTGAAAAACTGTCATGCCAAAGCAACATAGAAGCATTCTTCGTTGATATTTTCATACTCCGGAAAACTATTTAAAGTAAGTATGTAAGTATATAAGTATGTAAGTACGGGCATGATTTGTATAAACAAAAAAACTTAATAATTGAATTAGGTCAGAAGTCGTTTGGCATAAGCATACGTATGTATGTATGTAAGGCAAATTCAACACAAACTGCAGATACGAAATCTTTGGCGCTTTCTTTTCCATCGAAAAATGTTCCCTTCTCAATGCCCTCTTTGCACAAATACTAAGGAGAGGGCAATGAAAAAGCAACATTTTTTGTAAAAAAAAACGTCATTAGTATATCAGAAAACAAAGCAATTTAAAAAGATGCTTCATAAGTGAACTGACTCACAAAGCATTAGCGCTGAATCATATGAAGCTAACGATGCCTAAGATTCAATTTTATGTATGCACGTACTTGCATACATGCAAATACATATGTATCTATGTTTGTTTTTATATATACATACATATATAATCTATGCAAATATTTATACATATAATGACGAAATAGATAAATCTTAAATTTCTGTATACATATCAAATTAACACGGTAGTCTGTATAAGTGCATATTTATATGTATGTATGTACATGTGTATTTCTTGAAATGCGACTTGATTTTCCTCGTACTACATTAAATTTCTGCGTAGTCATAAACGAAGATTGCTGCTTTGGACAATCGGAGATGACGCCACATTTAGAAGATCAACAACTGTCCGAGTGACTTCTGTGTAATTTGAAATGATTCATAAACTCGCTAAACGTGAGCAAAAGATGATTGAAAAGAAGACACAATAAAAATTATTAGCAAACCAAAGACTTCAAAAATTTAATCAACGCCGCAAGCGAATAGCCAATTTGCTCGAAAGCGAAAATGACGACAAAATGTGCAAATTAACGTTAACGAAAAATAGTTCGCGCTTTTACCGTTGTTGTCTAAACATACAATCAAAAAACATATACTTACATACATATGTATGTTAGCATATGTATATATTTGAAACTTTTTATTTATTCCAAAGGCGTTAAAATTGTAACTAAGAGCGTCATGAAGTCAAGCACTCGCTGATCTTTTTTGATCAGTTTTGTTTCTTTTTCTAGTTTAATTACTTGCTGAGTCTCCTCTGCACTTTTTGAACTTTCCCTCACTTTTGGCAAGAGGTTAAAAAAAGCATATTTTACGCTTAATTGCAGTTAATTAATTTTTGCCAAGTCGGTCGAAACAAACGATGAGTTAAAAAAAAATAAATAATAATAATAATAACAGAACAGAAAGCTAAAATTAAATTAAATAAACTGCAATTAAATTAAATGAAGAAAAGTTAACTAAAAACAAAATAAAATAAACTAGAAACAAAATAAAATACAACAAGAATTCATTCAAAACTCTTCCGATACACTTGAATGTGAAACAAAAAAATCATTATAAGAGATGATAGCATAACTATCTATATTCCTTTTTTTTTGTATAAAATTCAGATATTTAAAAATCTCTATAACTTCAAATAAAAAATTGGTACATACATCAAAATACCGAGTTACGGAAAATTTCCTGAAATCAGATATGTACATTATACATAAATACATTTGTACATTACGGTGGTTCAAAACAAGCAAAGTCGGAATTTAATGCTCTCGCCCACTAAGGTTGTGCTATATCGAAAAAATATACCCCTATTTTTTATTTTGAAATCAAAAAATGTTTAGAGGTCGCTCAAAGTTGTCCATGTATGTATTTTATATGAAAAAAAAAACAATTTTTCATAGAAATGGTATAGAATTCTTGAAAATCTATATTTTTTAATCGAAAAGTGCTCTTTCTCTTCTCCCAATAATAATTTAACCATCTATAAATACTAGATTTTTTATTGTTCCCCCATTGCATTTTCTGTGGTTTTTTGGCGGATATATGTATAAAATATAGTTACTATGAAAAAATGGTAGAAAAATATGGATTTTCAAGAAAGTTTGTTTGATTTCAGAATATAAAATAGGGGTATATTTTTCGGTAGAGCACAATCCTAGGGGGTGAGAGCATAAAAATTACGATTTTTTTCACATGATTTTTTTACCACCCTAATGTGCATAAATTGAAATTTTCATTTTAAAAAAATTGCGCAGTAACAAGAGAAAAACATTGTGGCATATTACGAATGACTGTATGTCGTAAGCCACGTTTAATGAACGCGCGAATAATGACAAAATAATTGTAATAAATATTCATCACGCGCCCAGCAATAAATGTTTTGTTTCCGATATTTAAGAAATTATTCGAATATTGCGTTTCTTTTCAGTAGTCATTATAGCATAGCATAGCATAGCAATTGAGAGAGGATGCAATATATATACGGTGACCATTCGTACCGATTTTTGCGGGAAAGTAGCGGTTTTAAGAAAATCGTCCCGCTGAATATTTTTTAAAGTTAGGACGTGCATAAGTGTCCCGGTTTTTCATATTTGTTCCGATTAAATGCCGATTTTCAGGGTTTTATTTAATAACCTAATAGGAATCTATGAGAACTCTAGCCAAAAACTATTTTTCTCAAAGAACATAGAATATAAGGGAGCGATAAAAGTAGTCAGCATTCTTAATTTCTTTAATCTTTGGTTATGTTTTATTCTGTCAAACTAGTACTCTCGCTATATTCAATGTTTTTATAATTATTTGTTAAATTTGTTTTTTTTTTATTAAACGATACTCACTAGAGTTTAAGTTAGGTTAGGCCCAATCATACCTAACCTAATCTAACTTGAGTTTAGTGAAATAATAAAAAAATAACACTAATTTCCTCAAAAATGGATATGCAAAATATAAGCTGTATATGTACATATATTGTGTGTATACATTTTTGCGATCGTTTTTCAAGTTTTTGTTTCTCATTGTTTTGTTTTATATAAAAATGTGATTAAAGGTGTTGTCTTTTTTTTCTATAAACAAAGTGAATGTTCGGATTCGATGCTTTAGAAATGTCCCGATTTTTGTCCACAGAAATCTGGTCACCGTAAATATATATTATGGACATATTTATTACGACAACAGCTTTGTAAGCTAGTCACTTTTTGACTTTTTAGTGAATTTGTGGAATTTAATTTATTGAAAACAAACAACCTAGCAAGTTTTGACGAAAATGGAAAAAAGTGAATTTTGAGTGCTTTTTTTTCCTTGTGTAAAAATCTATTTTTTAGTTGTTTTTAAATATGTGCCTTTATGTATGTGAAATAAAAGTCATAAGTTTGAAGTTTGCCACCACTTTCGATTTTTAAGCTTTGTTTGAGGATATTTTCAGTTGCAGTGGCACTATTTCCAAAAATCTAATGGGACCGTGTTTATGGATGTTCAATGCAGATGCGATGTTTCTTTGTTTTTGTTGTTTTTGAATAGAAAATTTTTGGCAGGAATTTTTCAAACTTTATTGTTAAGAAATCTTCGTTCGATGATATTGAGCTATATATGAGTTGAATGCGAAAAATAAATAACATCGGATTTAGGATTTACCAAAATCTACCTGCGGTAATTTTTGGTTTCTTTGTTTTTCAGTTCTGAATCACACAATCCTCGAATATTGTGTTGGACTTTCATTCAAGCCCTACGCACATGAATCAAACGGAATTTTGTAGCGATTCAAAAGCCATTCATTCGTCTCTTTTTAGTTCTTCACTAATTCTACATAACCTTATTTTCTGTCTTAAATGGAAAGTCGCGACCTCTAAATGATTTATAAAAAATCTATAAAAACAGACAATAATATTTCTCATAAAAAGGAAAGAAATTATGGGCCAGGGTCTTAAAAAAAAATATATACATTTTTCGTTGGGCACCCTCATGTATTCGGTTAGTACTTAAACAAATTCCGATATGAGAATCTTGATCAAACCTTTTATTTGGAATGGATTTAAACTATTGAATAAACATGGAATAAATTTATCTGTCTAAAATGGAAATAAAACGCTTTTTCGCCGAAAAATAAACTTTGATTAAACTGTCACTGAGTTATAAAAATGCTCCCGGATTTTCTAAATATGTCACATACCTTAACATTTTATTTCAATGAATTTTATCATACCTCCTCTGGTATAATTTTATCAACATTCACTACTGGAATAATTTAATACTAAAGAAAATGTTACCTACATTCAAATCCTAACCAAAAATGAACGAAAAATCCTCATTAACATCACCCCAGATTATATAATGGAACATGCCATGGAATTATGATGATAATTATTAAGCAATTATTTTCGGCGATGATTGTACCTATAATTTAATTTCATCACATAAGGGCTTACTTATAATTAGAGCAAAAAATGCAATATTTTACCATTTTTCAATATTTTTCATTAAATAAACGTTAATTATGTTACACTGCAAAAAATTGCTTTATTATTTTTGCAACTTTCATTTGGAAATATTTTGAATATGTATTCAGACTCTAAGACCTGCAGCACCTGCATATAGGCCTGCTATGTGAAATACATATCTCTCTGCAGTACCTTGGTTCGATCCCTGGTCCGAGCAACTTCTTATGGCGTTTTATTTTCTCGAAAAAAGTGCCATCTTCGTATATGGCAACATTAGGTTTGTTCGTCGAAAATCCAGCAATAATTATCCAACACTCAAAATATCAGAGAGTAAGAAAAAATTTTCCCAAATGTTAAGAAACTTTCAAATTCTGCACGAACGCAAATTTGCAGGAATTTGTGAATTCCCCTGCCAGCTGCTGTCCACGGTTGCGTTTCAAACTTAACAAATTTTTATAGAATTTTTAAAATTCTTTCAGATGGACAAAAACAGTATATGTATATTTACATGTACATTTCTTGTTGTTCGGACTTTCTTTAACATACATTTCAATTTCTTTGTCGTACTATCTGTCGGGTTTCTTAAATCGACGCTGGTTGCAATTGCATTCCGATTGCGAATACAAATTTTTTCAGCCAGTTAAGTTCAAATCATTGGAATTTATTTAATTAATTATATCAACAGGTATTTACTTCCTTTCTTCATAAAAAAGTCGCTCGTGTTTATAAATATTTAAATTTAACTAACTTATTTATTCAAATTATCGTAGACAAAAATGCAACCATGTGCCACAATCATATGTTTTTCTTGATTGCAAATTCTTGCTGGCTAAAATTTTTTCAGCAAGAATTTGCAACTTCTTTCAGGAGAACTGTCACTTTGCGCTCTCAGTTTTCGAGTGATGGATAATTTTTTTGGTCTGCACCACCGTGATTCGTACAAATTTTTTTTTCGACGAGCACACCTATTATCAGAGTACAACATTTTGAAGAAAGAGCACGCAATATACATGTGAAGTGCTGAGAAAATAACACGACAATAAACGTGACATCCCTGGCACAGAGCAGGAATAAATGCAACAATTTCGAGAAAAGAAAACGCTATTAAAAAATATTCAACTAAATGTTAATTTATTGACGGAAAATATTTAGTGTAAGCAAGCAAGATGCAGTCACATTTTGTATTCTGCTATTACAAAAGTTGCAATGCGTTTTACACGCGCTTATCTGGAGGCTTGAACAAATAATGAGTGGAATATATTTAAAATCGAGGAAAACAAATGTGCACATAGGCACACATACAAACATGCATATATAGATTTACAGTAACGGTTGCATAAGTTTTAACGGTTCGGCAAAAAGTCGACAGAAAGTGAAGTAAATTTGTATGTATGTATATTGGAACGTATTTCCGTCTTCCCTTGGGAGGTGTGGCATTACCTGCTATCGCTTTAAGGAAAAAGGTTTTCTGTCAGTTAGATCCCCCCGTTGACCAGTTATCGAATCTGGTCCCTACCGAGTAGTAGTACGTAGGTCATCAAATAGATAATAGAGCCAATTTCTAAAACCACCACTGTAAGCCGTTCAATGTGCATTTATTACTGCGCAAGTATTCCCAACTTGTCCAGCCATGTCTACTACGTCTAGACGCTGACAACCGGACATTTGTCAATTGCAATACGCGCATTCATTTTCTTCCAGTTCTGAAAGTATTGAGTGACTGATGGATCATGCATTCGCGCGCAAACTGTAAATTGTGCAGAACAGTTAGTGCAATGAGAAGGAAGTATTATCGCGGAAGACTTACACACTTTACAACCGGTAAAATAAAACGAACAAATCACTTTAAGCAAAAAAACAAACCCCAATGGTTGCAAGTTGCTTTGTTCGAGTAGTCGACTGCATACACTGCGAAGTGAAACGTAACAGTGGTGGGAAATTAATTTATTAAACTTTATAGCATTCACTTTTATGAGTATCAGCTAATAAATGTGCATATGTATATATATATATATGTATGCAGGCACTGCCGAGAGGCTAGAACTGTCCATAATTGATTTACGGAACTTCTTTCTCCACTTGTTATTCTTTCACTGTGTGAAATTGCCAGCGAAATTAGTTACTATTATTAACTTAATACAATACAGCGATGACTGTTACTTTGATATGCGTGAGGAAGTCACGTTCGAATTGGCAGCGGATTGCTTCCCCTATCTGTGAATCGCATCTAATGACAGTGGATTTGAAGCGAAACGTAACCAGATCAAATCATCAACAAAATAATTAGAGTGTAAAATAAAATGTAATGATATAAATACATGCATGAAGTTGGTAAGTTCATGTTTTGTGGCTATGTGCGCAATAATTATAACAAAAAAAAATTGCACAGTGATTAAAAAATACTGGCTATGCTTTGCGAGGCAGTTATGACTGCAGAACCCACAATGCGTGGCAATGTAGATAGCTCTACGCAGTGGTAACAAAATTGGGGAGACGCATTTAAATATTGTCACCCAGTAAAAGCTTTGTTATGATAACACATGAGAAAAACCTATTGGTCTAGCAAATAAAATAATCGAAATGGGATAGTGTTACGCAATAAACCAACTACTATTAAAACCAAAAGCCAAAAAAGAACAGCGCCCCTAAAATGTTGTGATGTATAAATTTTTCAAACTTTGAATTAACAAGAGGCTATTTTGGAGGTCGCTGGTGTGCAGCGGTACGCAGTGCGCGCTTCCACTCCGCAGCGCCTTGGTACAAGCCCTGGTCAAACATCGCAAAAAAAATATAGAAAAAACGTTTTTTTCTTAACAGTCGTCCCGCGGCAGGCAACGGCGAACCTCCGAGTGTACATCTGCCACGAAAAACAGCTTCTCATAAAAAATACTATCGCCGTTCGGAGTCGGCGTAAAACTGTGGATCCCTCTACTTTGTGTGCCCACATCAAGGCAGACGCCACAAGTCGGAGGAGAAGCTCGGCCAAGCACTAGAAAATGTGTAAGCGAAATCTATTATTTTTTTGGAGGCCGTTATTTTCAGCAGTAGGATTTCATAGATTGAGGAACCCTCTTGTCATACCCGTCCGTACTGACTTTAGTATACCCTCACTAACGACAGGCGGGGTATAAATTATAGACAGCAAGCTAGACCTTGAATACTACTTTTGTACACATGGCTGCAAACTTTAAAGGAGAGTCGAAGAAGGAGTTTTTCACTGAGCCGACACTAGGGACATATCATTTCGACTCCGCGCAACCACTGCAGTGTGTATAAAGCGGATCGAGGGGCCAGGTTGTTAAAAATCACACCACTCTTGTAGCTAATGAACGCCGCGAAAAGTTTTCGTCCTTTGAAAGATCCACAAGCAGGACTCTTAGACGTCATTCTCGACAGAAAACTGAGCTGGAAGGAGAATGTAGTACAGCTTCTGTGACCTTATAGTCGTGCAAGAGGACTGGATTTACAAAGCGGAGGTTAGACCACATCTCCTTCATGGAATTATAGTATGGTGGCCGACCTTGGGCAAGTCCTCTAATCTCAATCTACTCAGCAAAGTACAGAAGATTGGTATGATCTGCATTAGCGGAGCAATAGCGATCCGGACAACGCTAAATGATGATTTATATGTACTTTGGTCAGCAGATGGAATCTCTTGCTACACTTCGGTTAAGAGAGACAGGCCAATGGGAATCGGGTCACTCTTGCATTCTAGAAAAATGTAGCTTTCTTCCAGACTATACAGACCGTTATGTTGAAGCTTTGGTTCCGGATAGATGCTTCGTCTTGCACATACCCACCAGGGAGGAATGGGTAGAAAACTACTACGTATAGTCCACACGGTGGTAAAGTAATCGCAGATGGTTAAAAAATAAATGGTGGAGTGGGAGGGAGGCTGAGGTCTCTGCTATAATGGAGGTTATAAAGGGGCTTCGTACTGATTATAAAGGTAAAGATGTGTTCATCTTTAGTGACAGCTAGGCAGCAATTAAAGTTGTAAGTTCCGTCACAATTAAATAAAAAAATGTGCTGGACTGCGTCCTATCTCTGCAAGAGATGGCTAAGCAGAACAGTCTCAACCTCACTACAGTTTTTGATTTGGCAGATTCTCCCGGGCAAAGAACGCATTGTTATGGGCTTCGGCACTTACAAGCTGCTTTTAAGAGAATGTTTGTATGCTCGCGCGGGCGTGAGATGGGTACAAACCTGCTTATATTCTCTAAAGAGGGAGGATATATCTCAAAAAATGTTTGCTCTAACAGGCCCCTGCTTTATAGGTAAATACGCAGAGTGGCTCGGAGTGACTTCGCATAGATGCTACAAAGCTGATATAATTAAGAGGAGGAGGAGACAGGAGACGGTACTTTGGATGCCTGTCAAATTTGTCACTCACATGCTAATAACAGGCCATCTATAAAGCAGACTGGCCGTCAATTTTTAGCAGGCACTCGAGAAAACAGCCCTTAGTTGTGGTATCACTAATTATAACTAGAAACGCACATCGTTTTTATTGGGTTTAAAAGTGGAATGAAATGATGTATTTCCTTATACGTGCTTTTACTGGTCATACACTCCATCATTACACCATCGTTACAAGAACATAAAGGAAGAAAATGCCCAATAACTTTTATAACATTGACCGGCTATAAGTGGAAGAAGATTACGCATGAAATCATTGCGTCAATACCCTGTAGAGATCTGACAGAGGAAACAAGAGCATACTTTGCGTTAAGAAAGTTGTTTGTACCCGAGTTAAGAAAAACCAAACAAAAATCACAAATTATACATATGTTGTATCAGACGGCAATCTTCTTGGAACCTAACGAATAATAGCGCCTCTGCGCACTCACCTATAACAAAAAGGTGTCTTCAAATGTTAATTTTTAATCTAAATTCTTACAACTGTTCAAACTTATTTGATTTCAAATTTGTTTTTTTTTTTTAGATGTTTTAATTTCAGATTGGTTTTAAGTTTTAAATTTGTCAAAATTTTCAACTTTAAAAATTACTTTTTCTGTTTAAAATTTTTAAATCGCTAATAGCGTTCTTTTACGATATGTATTCTCATATGTAAATGCTACTTTTCTGATACGTTCCCATATATGGCACATAGTAAGAGCGCTGTAACATGGGAAAATCGAAAATGAATCACTTTATAAGGAAAACATTCGTCGGAATATATATATTTTTATGGGTACATATGTCACCGCATAACTTTGGACCACGTTAACCGTGTTACCTCACAGGTGGTTCCTTACTAATTTGGTTTAAATCCGATCATCGGATCATGAAGAAATTAACGATAATCTAAGACTTTTATATGAGAATTGAAAGTTTTGTTTTTTTGCTTAAAAATTACTTGTTTCTTGGTGTACTGTTGAAAGCAACTTACAAGGCCCTATCAGTTCGTTGTAGGCATGGGTAACACTGCGCTGCGCGGCGCAATTGCGCTAACACCGTAGCCGGAGTTGCCGCGTCAACACCAACATATGAAAAGCGCTAGCGCCTTAATTCAATGAAAAATTACACGTATTTTGTTTTTGCTTTTGAGTGGTGAGAACGCCAGAAACTTATGTATCTTGGCAAATTTAAAGCCTTCAAGCGTTGAGGCTGGGCTTACGTAATATGCAGCAAATATTGACGGGGTCGCCGTGGTTGCTTTGACAAGCATTCGACATGGTGATGAAACCTTCCGTAAGTCGCCTAATTTCAGCTAGCATTTCCGACGATTCGCACTCACGCATTTCGACATATATCTCTCTCTTTTCCTTCTCAATACACTTTTGATGAGAATACTATGTTTCTTCATATAGGGATAAAGTTGATTCTTTTGGGTCTTGAGATATACCATAGTTCCCAACTCAACTTCAGGTCAATTTCAAACTAAATATTTATTCAATATTTGTCTAAATTTGTTTCACCTGTTTTCATATTTTTCCTTCGTCATAGCCGCTTTAGTAAACAGAAGCAGATGCCTTAAGAAAGCATACTAATGGCAATAAATTGCTATTTAAATAATATCCACTTGGGGTTTTTTTCTTAATAAAACCAACTGCAATTTTACTTATTTACATTTGCACGTATGCAAGAACATTTATCATCAAGGCGGCTTGTCTTCCGCCGGATATGGGTCAAAGTGAACAGAATCTACGGCAAATACGCAAGCGAACATGATGTCCATTCTTCACTCAAAGTAGTTAAAGATATGTAGATGAAGAAATAATATATTAATTAAAATTGTATGGAAGTAGAATTTAAATTGAAGCTAAGTAATAAGAATGCTTGCCAGTTGGAATGAAATTTTTTGCTGTACTATTGCACAAAGGCCAACGGCAATAAAAGACTGTTGCCGCAGAGTTTTAAGATAAGAGAGAATAATATTTGCAAATTAAATAATTTCATACAAGTAAGCGTACTTACACATATTTATGTACAAATGTATGTACATATGTACATACAAATATATAGATTTGTGTATTACTAAGAAATATTAAGTAACGATAAAATACAAAACTTTCGCTTTCTTCAACAACTGCATCGAGCAGTGACCGCTCAGCTATGCGGAGACTACATACCCGGCAGCAATACGGCGGCCAATTTTCCGAAAAGCACCAGTACCTCACCGGTTAAAATTTGACCGGTTAGAATAGGACATTTATTTGCATCAAAAAAGTTAGCTTTCGATCAGTCCCTAAGGTACAAAAAATTATACTCAGATCTGTAACAGATTTATACATACAGAGAGATGTCATCTATTTAGAAATTTTTATCGAGAACAAGTTCAGCTCAATAAAAAATTTCCAAACATCACAACTCAGGGCACCAATCGCTCAAAGTGAACATTTGAAAACACATTTACATTTCGTGGCTGTAGCTGAGAGCGCAGAGATACTTGTTACTATTGGTTGTGCTGTCAGGAGTGTCCGAGCTCAAATCCCATTGGCGGAACATGTAATTATATTCAACAATTTTATTGAGCTTGAGGCCATTTTTTAATGAAAGCTATTGTGGTAAAATTAACAATTACTTAAAATGGTAGAAGTGATAGACATTTCGGAGATGACCACATCTCCTCATCAGACTTCTTCAGCGGAACATATAATTTTAAATTTTGTTTTTCGGTTTGTCTTAATTACGAAAATGTGTCCGTGAAGTACACAACGAAATCCTATGCAAACGAAAAAACATATTAAAACTAAAACGTAAATGGACTAGTCCAAAAAAAAAAGACCGGTCGTTTTCCAATGACACGCCAATGCTAAAAATGGCAGTCGTAACCATTGGCAGGGGAACTATGAGGGACTAGTGCTGGTAACAATATGGACTGCCTGTGGGCTAACTTAGGGAGGGTCCGAATCGCTACAGGGTATATACATCGCTCATACATATGTATATATGTAAACTTATGTACATACATATGCATGTATGTATGTTGATTTTGCGTCTTATCGTTGTTATTGTTGTCGCTTATTTGGCTTGTTGATGTCGCTCTACTAGTTTAATTTAATTACTGGGGCCAGTTAAACTTTAATGACACAACTTGGCAATGTATTTAGTTGATGCTTTTGTTGTTGTAAATTTCTGTTTTGCTAGTAAATTGACTGCGGACATTAGCTCACTAGGGGTTCAGCAAAAATCAAGTAAACTGTGGCAAATTACAAAATATTGCAAGCGGAGATAGGCGGTGTGGTTTTTGAAACAAATATTTTTAGTATAAACTTTATACAGATGTACACACGCCCATAAACTCATAAACAGCTACTAATTATGTGTGAAAAGTGTGACTGCAATTGGCGCTAATTAATCTTTTAATTACATTCGCTTATTGCATTGTTTTTGAGCATAAAAATCATAATTAAAATTTTATAAATAATTATTTTGTTTTCTTTACGAGTGTTCAGAGATTACAAAGGCCTTTGAAAGTTATGTAGGAAATGAAGTAGAGGCAGGAAACCTTACTTTAGCTAAACCACTGCTGTGAATATTTTTGACAGCTAGTTATTGGAAAACCTTTTTTGGATGTTTATCGGACCAGGTTTCAAAGCTGGGTTCCATTGAGTGGTACATAGTACATGTATGTACATCTCTAACCACTCGACTATAGCTAAATCAATATTAATACCGAAACCGTAGCCGCGATTTTGACTTGAAAAAGAACGAACTCGGAACCGTTTCAATCGATTTCGAGAAAACTATAAAAACCAGCTGCAGGATCTGGCAACCACAAACTTTTTTCCCTCAGTAGCATAACTGTGCTTTGCTTTTAAGTCAATCACACATACTGCTTATCGAAATTCAATTGAATTGCCAGCCAGCCAGACGTAGACTGCACTCAACTTGATAGTCAATTTTCGATTCAAAATGCCGCACAGTGGTCGAAGAAGCCATCTTTTACGTGAAAAATCAGAAGGACTGTTACGATTATAATAAAACTGCGGTATCGTAGTATTGTTGTAATGTTAAATCTGAATATACCATACAATTTATAGTTTGACAGTTGACTTATTACTATTGAATTCTGGATGATCCCGCTATCAAGCTCACAGATATCATGCTACCGAAATTATCCTTTGATAAGCCCTACAAGGTCAGAATTCCTGAAAGGGACTGCTGTAAAGCGATAATATCTATGATTGACAAAGGGTCCCAAGTATGGTATACCGATGGATCAAAGATGGAAGACGGGAGTACTGGGGCAGGCGTGCTTGGACCAAGGTTCCAGAAAAGTCTGCCAATGGGCTCATACCCAACCATATTCCAGGCGGAGATCTTCGCAATCGAAGTCTGTGTTCGAGAATGTCTTCGGAGAAGGACAAACGGGGCCAGAATAAATATTATGTCGGATAGCCAGGCAGCACTAAGGGCCTTAGACTCATTTAAAACGACATCAAGGCTTGTGGACAGTTGTAAAACTCTTCTGAATAGCCTAGGAGCCCATAATAGAGTTACGCTGTGGTGGGTCCCTGGGCATGAAGGGTTTGAAGGCAACGAAAGGGCTGACTATCTCGCAAAACGTGGGGCCCAAACGCGAATGCATGGTCCCGAGCCTTTCTGTGGTACATCTATAGGATACACTGCAGAACTACTTAGGAGTTGGGAGGAATCTCAGATTGCTGCCCACTGGCGTAAGTCAAAGGGAATGAGACAATCAAAGAAATTCATAACTCCTTCCAAGAGGAACTCAGAAAGACTCCGTGAACTCAGCCGGGAGGGTCTTAGGACTATTACAGGCTACCTGACAGGACACTGCAAGTTAAGGTACCATCTAAACAAAATGGGGCTTTCTGTAGAGACGGACTGCAGGTTCTGTGGGCTGGCGGAGGAAACCTCGGAGCACATTCTGTGTGACTGCCCGCGTATCATGAATAGCAGACTGATGCACCTTGGGGAACGATTGTCTTCTCCATCCAAGATTTGGAACACGGCACCCTCCAATGTGCTTAATTTCTTGAATAGCCTAAGGTTGGAGTGACTACAATCAGGGTTTAGCACAATAGATCTTTTAGGTCGCAGCGCGAGTATACCCGACGTACTAATAATAATAATAATATTACTATTGAATAATTTAAATTTAACTTTTTAAGCACGTGGCAACCCTCTTAAAACATTCCAAATGTGCAAACTAAAGACTTCTTAACATTTTTTCACATATACTTTTTGTATTAATTAATTGAGTTAGACCCTTCGAACAGGTGGCAGCCCTCCTCAAAAGTGGTTTTAAAACTCTGCTTCGCCGGATATTGCAATACATATTTTAATTAACTGATGAATTAAGTGGATTTGGTTTTTCAAACATGTGGCATCCCCGCTAAATACAGTTCAGAAATACAAAAATCAAACCCCTTTCGATTGATACCCATATTTTAATAATTCATTTAATTCATTAAATAATTTGAATTTAACTTTTTAAACAGATGGCAATACTCTTCCAAGACCTCAAAAATATTCTTAGCGTTTAAATTAAAGGTTTCTTAACACTCCTTCGTTTGTGTAAAAGTAAACTAAATTCGGCACATCAAGCCGGTTCCAACCCTCTTCAAAATATTTTCAAACTACTATCCTCTGAAACCCCTTTCGTTTGGCACCCATATGGTGGTACGTATTTCTCTTACCTAATATAATTTAAACAGGTTGCAACCCTCCTATAGTTCAGCTAAGAAGCAAATCTTTTCAAAATCATCTCCCTCGATATCAATTTAGTAATAATTGATTTATTTTTTTAAATAATTTGGACATAATTTTTTAGAAGGTTGCAACTCTTTTCAAGAAAGTAAAACCTTATTACACATCCACAGTCCAAGCTTTTTAATTTTACACCTCATTCCGGAAGATCGAACGAACGGTGTATGGCATTGATTATTAAATACTTCAAGTTTAATTGTTCAACAGGTGGCAACTCTTTTCGAAAAACTTAAACCAGTTTGCACATCTACAGATCAAGCCTTTAATTTGACATATAATTTTTTATAGATATAGATAATTGAAAGTTTCCATAAAAAAAATATTAAGAAAGCTATCAACACATAATTGTTAGAACGTACCTCGATCGAATTGGTTGAATTTAACGGATTTAACTACTAGCTCAGCACATACTATTAAAAATGCAAATCAGTTTTTAGTTCGTTGAACATTTCTGAATAAGAATAGTTTTATTCTGGTTAATTTATCACAGCTTTAAAATATTCCTTTTCCGCATAAAACATAGTTTCTCCTACCACTGTGCGCCATCGTCAAGGAAACAAGTTAAAATACCCGCCTCGTACCCGTACACACAATTATTTTACACGAAATCTGACTAAAATCTGGAGTACTGGAACAGGCAATAAAAGGATTTGGAACGAATTTTCTTCATGCCTTGCCAAAGTTATTTTAGAGACAACTCGCTTACGGAGTTTTGGAATCCTCTTATTGAGAAACGTTTCGTGTAGGGTTTTATCCAATTTATATATCCCGTTCAAATAATGCATTTTCTCAAGGTACATACATATGTACTACGAATAGGCGTTGTTTGCAGTGGTCATATCTTCATTCGTAGTAAATCTTTTACCACCCAGCCTCCTAATCAGGTATTTAAATACCAGACATGGGCGGAGTGCACAAAATTTCATGTACCACTAATATTGAAACTAGTAAGCTGTAGTCGCAACGAAATTAATCTGGACAATAAGTTGTATTGCGGTCGTTTTTGCTTCAAAACAATGTCAAATTGGTCCAGCCCTTCACCAACCTTAGCCTTCTTTCGTGCATGATCACGTGGTGTGTGGTATTTGTTCCATGTTTCTTCCGGGGTTCCGAAACGAAGCAAAACTCGGCAGGACTCGGCCGGATGTTGGCAAAACATCGCTAAATACTAGTTTGAAGTGGACAAACGATTGCGTTTATGGTCGAGTGTGAGCAATCGGGACATGCCCCGCGCGGATTGATTTTTCATGTTCAAGTATTCATTTAAAATGTGATGTATTTACTACATACAATTTCTAGCATACAATAAGCAAAGCTCCAGCTTATCAGTTCGGCTGTTTCGCTTGAGTACCACATAAGAGGCCACTCACAGAACCGAGGCGGCACAAAAAAAACTTGCTGTCCTGAACAATGAAACGTTTCTTTGAACTACCAGCCCACCAACAATTTGTAGAGTTCCGATACATTAACCAAACATACAAACAAACTCACTGCCTCATTCAGGGACATCTCCAGCATGCATTTTATTTATAAAAGGGGCGAAAAACACAATCTTGTGGCTGCAGCTCGTGACTTCTCTACAGCCATACATATGAACATTTAAGCACTTGCAGTCGTCATACACATGTATACAAATGCATACTGCACTTTACTTATGTATATGAATGTATTTTCAGATATTTTCATCATTGTCATTTTAGGGATTCGCGCTCGGTGAAATTTCACCACACCCCTCTCTTCTCTACCCTTTAGATTTGTTTTAGGTCTGCTTTGTTTATCAATTAATAAGAATAATAATGGCAGTCTGGATTCACTATGGTACTGGTGGTGCTGATGACGGTAGCGGAGAAGATTTTCTGCTGCGTCTGCATCTTTGCCCGCGTGCTGAGATGTAAACTGTTAATCTCCCCCAAGTTGACAGGCGATATAAACAAAAGGGGCAATCACAAACAAAACAGACGTAAACACTTATCTATAAGTATATATATTCATATGTACATACATTTATTGAAACGTACATATGTATATGTAAATAAATATGTGTGAATGTACATGCATATATACATGCAAATAAATAATATCACTCACGCATTATTTTTTTTTTTAATTTGTTGTTTAATCTTTATCTGTGTTTTTTACGCTTTTTGGTCTCATTTCGAATGCTGCAGCCTCCCCAGTGGCGCTGCGTTGCCAGAGCTACATACATCCATAACTAGAGTTTTTCAAACGCAGTGCTCTAAATAGGGATATTAATTTTTTCGCTTTTTACGATCCCGGGTTTTTCGGGATGTCGTTATCACAATCCCGCGATCCCGGGACTAGTCCCGCGATTTAGATATTCATTACTCTTCAACAACTTAAATCGAAAAAAATTGCTTCTATATTGTTTGAGAAGCTCTCCTCCCATAAAATAAATAATAAATAATTGGGTTTGAAATTCCAAAAATTATTTAAAAAATTCAATGCAATGTAAAATAAAAATATGGGTACCAAATGAAAGAGGAAAATTATTTAGAAATTAAAAAATTAAAATTTTTTGGATTCACAGGGACGAATATTTAATTTTTTAAGCTGATAAAGTTAGAAGGACGAAATTCGAGAATGTTATCGGGTTTATATAAGTCCTTAACATATAATTTTTCCAAAAACAAATATTGCGAAATTTCAAGGATAAAATTTTAATAGGAAATTTTTAATACTTACCAGTACTTATGCACCAAAAAATTTAATCAGTTTAAATTCTAGAGAATTTCCAATTTAATTTGATACCCATACTTCTTCTCTAAGCACATTTCAGTGAATTTTTAAATAATTCTGAATTACTGACGTCAGAGTGAAAAAGTAAAAACGATATTTCAATATAGTAGGCCCATGGTTTCGCGAATATATTATTTTTTTTTTGTGTAAAATTTACTATTGTATCTATAATGAGCTAGACATTTATAACAAAATATTAATTATTAAATAAAAAAGAAATGTAGCCAATACGTCAAAAAAGGATTTTCTATTATTGCCATCAGCTAAAATTACAAATCCGGAAAATCCCGGGATTATTTGCCAAGAAGCCCGGTATTTTCGGGACTTAATCCCGGCGAGATCCCGGGATTAACGTTCCTAGTATGTAAATATGTGCTTGCATATGAAAATATATTTGTATTTGTACATACAATATGTATGTATATATATGCCTACTCCCATGTTTAAAAATAAGTATGTTATTATTTTCTTATCTTAATGTCAAACCTTTTAAGATAAACAATAGAATTAGTTTCTTTAAATTGATGTCTTTGTTTAGTCTTGAAGCTCTCAGGTTCTTAGTTGTGCTGCTGATTGCATCACGGTCACGTTCAAGCTTCATTAAAGCTACATTTGCTTCGTAATAGGTGACTTCTTTTTTTATGATACAAGATTAAGCTAAGTGGCATTTAATTATATAGTACCAAAGATTAAAGCTTAGAAGAGTACTCATATTTTAATAAATAATCTTGGAACACACGTGGGGGTAAAAATGTAAATGAAGTAAAAAAATTTTGCCTGGCGATTGGTTGGGAATATACATAATTAAAAGATATGTTAACAGCTTAAATAGAGGCTCAGAATCGTATGAAAAAATCATGAAAGAAGATCAAAACACAAAGACAGAAGGTCCTTGGTGAGGTGGGTTTCTCATTGTCATGATACTAGATCAAAAGTAATGTTAAGGACTAGGAATGGTACACTACGAATGGTTCTAAACACTTGTGCTTAGAAAAACTCAATAAAGGAAGTCAATAGCTGCTTAACGTTACGACCAGAATTTTTCGCGCGTCCTATGTGCATACATACTAAATGCCAGGGATGGGCGTAATCAGGAAAATTAATAAATGGACATTTTCAAAAAAAAAAAATTAAGTTTTTAAAAAGAACAAATTCTGATTAAACTCTTTAAAATTATTTATTTGTACTTAAGCAATATTTATGTATGTACATTGTTTTTTATAAAAAAAATAATAATTGGCGCTGCGTCTGTCTATCTGAAGTATTGCAAGCATGGATTATTTCTTGGTGGCTTTGATTTCTTATCTAACCAAATCTTAGTATCTTTTAATTTTATTGAGCTCTGGAAAATTCGGTAAATTTGCTTCTCAATGGACATTCAAAGGCCATTCACTGTTATGAAAAAATCTAGTGAAGTCAACGGGAAATGAGGTCTCAGGTTGTCTTAATAAATATTTCTGGGATTATGGAACCTGTAGTTTCTTTTTAGTTGTTTGTGTTTCCAACAGGGTAGAAATATGTATTGCGAGACGATTTTCCGTCATCCTTTGTTAAATTTCATTTCTAATACACATTATTCTTGGGATAGAAACTTCATAAATAAAAAAATACGTATTTTTTTCTTCTTTAAAAACATGCAGTACCCGCAAAATAGATTTTAAAGCATTTAATCTTTAACTTTAGTTTTTTTATTTAAGTTTTAAAATCTGGCATTTCTCATTGGTATACGCTTTAAGTCTTTTTTTATTACCTTCCTTTTATTAGCTCGGGATGTAACAATGTAATATTGATGCGCCTAAAAGATGCAGCGATTTCTATTCTCAAATTATATACCTGATGACAGTACGAATGGCAATTATAATAAGGAGGTTTTAATTTTTTAAACTATAATTTTATTATAATGACGGACCATAAATTTTATCGTAATAAGTATCCATAATTTAAAACAAAAGTATTTTTAACGGTGGATCCAGATTAAAAAATCCTATTTCTATGCGCCTTCACATTCTTTAAAGTAGTTATCACAAAGATTATTCTCTTATTTCAGTTTATGTCGCGTGCTGACAATCGACCTAATTAAAGTGTGTTTAATAAACAAACCCTGTTATTTATTTACTAAATCAATGAATAAAGAACTTATGTATTCGTACAAACTTGCTACACACTCATCAATAACACATCGCATATTATAACGAGTAATAAAAGAAATTATTACTGTCATATCGTTTCATCGAAACTAGACCTCAATTTCAATTTTCGCAATTTAACCCGCGTTGCACAGCTGGAGCTAGTATTTGTTCGATAGCAACCCTTGATGAAAAACTGAAGTAACCCCTATTGTGCAAATCGTGGAAAACGAAATCGTAGTTATGTACCTACAATTAGACATAGTACATATGCAGGGGTGCGGAAAAATTCGTTATAATATGGATGTCGGCGGTACAGTCGAAGCGTGTTAAGATCATATTTTATGATCAGAACAAAAACACGTATAACAATTATTGTTTGTCGTAATTTCAAAAGCTTTGGAAAGTAAGCAGTTATTCGTGTTCGATCATTAATGAAAACAACTCATAAGCATTGGACATATGTATGTATGTATGTATGTGCATACATGCATACAGTCAGCGTCACAAATATGAATGCATACCCTGACGTTGTGACGATTTTAGTATTTATATCTTTTGCATACAAAAATTTTTCTTATTTTTTACAAAAATATGTATCCTTCATTTTATTCTGCATTCATTTCATAATATTTTTAATAAAAAATAAATAAAAATTTTATATCGAAAATAAAAAAAATAAAATCCTCAAAACGTCAGGGTACGCATACATATCTGTGACGCTGACTGTATATATAATATTTAATGCGGAAAGTGTGTTCTGGCACGTGTATGAAGTGGCGCAAACATGAATTGAGCACGTTGAAAATAATTTAATTTCATTAAAAAAAAAAGAAATTGAAAAGTGTATCGGTTAGGAAAGTTTTCACAGTGACGAGTTAATGGACTTTAGAAAGTAAACTATGGATTTTCAGTACATTGTATAAAAGGGCTTTAGAGTTTAAGTAGATTAGAATCTGAAGAAATGTTTCTGTCTACTTTTTATAATTTACCGTTACATGTATTTTTGTACGTATGTAATAACAATAATAATATTTTGGTAGTAACACTTTAGCTAAACTTATCCTCCAATTAGGGGCGTGCGCGTGCGTGATGTTGTCACACAAAGAGGAGGGACCTAAAGTTTTAGCCCGACTCCGAACGGCGATTGTATTTTTATGAGAAGATGTTTTTTATAACAGAATACATTCGCTGTTAGAAACCACTTTTTCTAATTTAATGCAACTAAGTAGGTACTTTTTAAGATTGCAAAAAAAAAATATTTCATTTTTCATTAAATAAAGTGATATATATGCACACTCTCTGAGTTTGATTACATTTGCGTCACGGAAATCTATAAAAAAGCAAGCAAAAAAAAATAACGAAATAGGCTAGAAAAGGCAAAATAAAATAGGGAAATGAGCAGGAAAAGGCACAAGAAGTCGCAAAAATTGCAAAATGAAGCACAAAAACCGAAAAATAATAAAAAATACATTTATTTTAGAAATGTTTATTTTACTATTAAAAAGGGAAAAACTATGAACTAATATCCAGTAAATCCAATAGTAATTTTACTGGTTTTTTACTGGACGTCGTAACTAGAAGAAGCAAAAGAGGGGAAATTGGGAGAGCAAAAATCACAGCTGAACTTGCAAGTTTTACTGGATTTTTACTGGATAAATTTTTACTAGCAACTATTTGCTAGTAAAAAAAAACAGCTGATGGCATGATGCTTATTGTAAATCACATTAAGAAAACAATTGTTTGTGGTGGAAAATAACAAATTAATCAGCTGTTCATAAAACTAGCAACTTCTTGCTAGTTTTGTGTTTTCGTACTTTCTTGCATATTTCACTCAATGGGAGTAAATATTAGCTTACTTACGAAATTTAGTTACTGACAAGTTACTGGATATTTTTTTCTGGAGAATACGAAAACACAACTTATATTTGAAACCGCGTTTCTTTAATTCAAAAAGTAACCCGCACATCAGCTTTGGTATGCCTGCATCAGCACTCGTTTTGGAGTAAACCGCAACAACAATTTTCATTCGGTTTTCGCGAAAATATAGTCTTGCGCCCAATTAAAATATGGAATAAGGGCTTTTCCTTGCTCTTTACAACTAAAGGTCAATGAATAACTCAGTGAGAGGGGAGACCAGTATGTTTGCATGTATGTATATAAAAAAATATTTATTGGACCAAAAAGTAGTGGGTAGACACTGTGGCCAATGGTAATCAACTATTACCACCTCCGCATGGTTGTAAGCCATGCAGAGTCCGCAGAAGACTCCGGAAGCAGTGTCCGGAGGATGCATCAGACTAGGCCGAGCATACTTTGAAGTACCATCTAATTGAAACTTAAGAAAGTTCAATTACATGGCAGTTGAGAAGTGCATGTGCAAAAAATTCCATAAAGGAAATTTTTGCTCATGCAGCAGTACATAGCACGAATTTAGGCGCCCGGTGTTAGCAGTCGCGCCTAAACATACCGGCCCCCCTAGACGATTTGGTCGTCTAGTGAATGTGACATAGCCGCAAATATCCGGCTCGAAGGACCATGATTAACTCAGTGAGAGGGGAGACCAGTATGTTTGCATGTATGTATATAAAAAAATATTTATTGGACCAAAAAGTAGTGGGTAGGCACTGTGGCCAATGGTAATCAACTATTACCACCTCCGCATGGTTGTAAGCCATGCAGAGTCCGCAGAAGACTCCGGAAGCAGTGTCCGGAGGATGCATCAGACTAGGCCGAGCATACTTTGAAGTACCATCTAATTGAAACTTAAGAAAGTTCAATTACATGGCAGTTGAGAAGTGCATGTGCAAAAAATTCCATAAAGGAAATTTTTGCTCATGCAGCAGTACATAGCACGAATTTAGGCGCCCGGTGTTAGCAGTCGCGCCTAAACAGTCAATATGCAGCTCTCAAAAAACAAAAACGGACAAGTAAAAAGTTGCCATTATTTCGTGAGTGTGTCCAAGAAATTTTGATATCTGATACTTAAATCCTGCTGCCTTACTCTTTCCTCAAGAAATAATGGAACGGGCACATATTTCTATTGTAAACATAGATTGTCTTTTGAAAACCATACTATTTACACAAGAAAATTTCTTAGCCATTTCTTGCACGTCATTTTATATGGAGTTTTTGCTTTCCTTGAGGGCTGCATACTGGCCTTTAAGGTAGAAAAGGCAAAAAAGGCAAACATCTTAAAAACAAAAAAAGGCGACATCAAATGTGTATGTAGGGAATCAGGAAAAGCTAAATCGTGGACATTCTTAATCGAGTATACTCTATACTCTATCTCTTTAGCATAAAAAAAGCCAATTTTCATAAAATCCGTTCCCTGGTAATTAGATATTCATATTATTACTAATACTTTTATCGATATATTTAGCAATCATGCTAATCAAATCAAATATCAAAAAATAATGTTATTCAATATCCTGATTTATATATTCAATGTTAATATTAGTGTTACATATTTTAAAAATAAGACCCTGTTTTCAGTAAATTTATGATACGAAGAGATTCAAGAGCTAAAAGGCTATGACAATATTCACTGTTACATACTACCTCACATAAAAAATAACATCTTCTGTACCCTTTTCGCGAAAGTGTAACTAAATATTTTATAATAGATTTTCCACTATGCGAAAACATAGCAATTAAATAGGACTCTGTTCCCCATAAAACGCTCCCTTATCTTCATATTTTTCGATGTATTATTATACCCGAGCGCACTTGTGCACNTTGTAACAGGCAAAACGAATCGAGATAGATATAGACAAATGTATACATAAATGATCAGAATGAAAAGAGAAATCGATTAAGCGGTGACTGTCTGTCCGTCCGTCCGTCCGTCCGTCTGTGCACACGATAACTCGAGCAAAATCGGACAATAACCACGCCTACCTCCCATATAACGGTAATTTTCCGAAATACGAAAACTGCGATATTTTAGTAACTACTGAAGATTATTCACTCAAAATTGATATTTACAATAACATTTAGACGAAAAATAAGAATATTGTACATTTTTGGAAAATGGGAAACTTATGGATACATGTGTATATCTTGGTAACCGCTGCACCAATTTCTTCTAAACTTGGCACACTTGTTAGTCTTGCTACAGCATACCAAATGGCCGACAATATCGAACAATAACCACGCCTACCTCCCATATAACGGTAATATGGAGAAATACGAATTCTTCGATAAATCAACAAATATTAAAGCTAATTTACTCAAAATTTATGCCTGCAACAATTCTTTGCCAAGAAATACGTTTATGATAAAATTTTGGAAAATGGGCGTAGCACCGCCCACTTATGGTCACATATATGTATCTCGGTAACCGTTCTACCAATCTCTACCAAACTCGGTATGATTATTGTGCTTGCTACATAGAAGCAAAACGTTGAAAATTATTGGAATCAGATTCAAATTACGACCACTTTTCATATAACGGCAAATTTTAGAAATGCTTGAAACTTCAATATTTCGAAATTTAAGGACGCTAATTTACTCAAAACTGATACACACCGGCTTACCATGTAGCGGTACCTGCGCCGGGTATTTAATGTTCGGCACCGCCCGAACTTAGACTTTCTTACTTGTTTTATATATACATATGTATGCATGTACAATGTTTGTGTAATTAGGCAAGAGCGAACTCAATTTTATTACGGGAAAACGCAATTTTACGCTTCCTGTTAAGCGCGTATTGCCGTTGCAAATTTGTCATACATTTTGTTGCAAATATGTTGTTTTTTGTTTTTTTTTTTTATGAGTGCCTGGACTTGCCTGCTATCGTACCACAAGCGGCACACGCCCACGCTCGAGCGCATCACAACACGGCACGCGATGCAAATGTCGGCCTACCTTCGCACATATGTACTATGTACATACATATGTATATTCAATACATAATAACAAAGTAATTACATCGCTTGTTTCACGACAAAGACTCTAGCGTTGCCATTGAGTTTCGTTCATGCAACATTTGTGTGTCACTGACTCTGAGTATATGTACCCTGCCTGCGATGTCGGCGCAATGTTGTTGTGCAAGAAGTGACAGTACTAACCGCATCACCCAATTCGAATTGTAGGCGGATATATGTGCGCCCAGTGCACTTTGCAATAACAAGTTTTTCTTTCTATTTGTAAGCCGACGGCATGCGCCCAAGCACATCGCACCCTGTGAGAAACTGCGCCAGTTCTTGTATCTTCTCTTTCAAGCCAATGAAGGGTATCTTAGTGTAGTGATTGGCTATATAGCGGTTATATAATGTATTTGTCTATATCAGCGACTAGCTGTGAGAGCTTTTACTCCATGTGAAATTCATATATAGGTACTTAGCAAGTTTTAAGAAGCCTTTCCCGCGGCATATACATATTTTGGTCTAAGTATACAATCGCCGAGAGTTAGAACTCTTTATGACCGACGTTGAGATAAATCAGTGGAGATCAGAGAGCTTTTATTCGGTTCGCATCCATATGAAATCCATAAAAAAATTTATAATGATCAAGATTAAAATTTATACTAGGACTAAGATATATATTAAGATTAAGATTTTAATATAGATTCAAATTTAGGTTGAGGCTAAAATTGAGATTAGAATTAGGATGGAGATAATTAAAACCGGGTTCTAACGAATGATGAAAAAAAAATAGTCTCGTCGTCTTTCTGGCGTGTATTTTCGCACAGAAACAAAAGGAAGTTAATCAGTAATTCAACTCACAAAGGCAGAAGCCAGCTTTGATGGATCAGAATCGGCAAAGTTGGGTTGTCCCCTTGAAATTATTCAAAGAAACATAACTTTCCATTTTCTTTAAGAGCATTATAATCGGGAAAAATCGTAAGGAAAATATAAAGGCTAAGTATCGTGATTCTATCAGCATGTAAATAAAAAGAGGGTATGAATTCCATGCGCGACTGAAGTAAAACTTCCTCTTTTTCCTATTACCCGCATAGCTCACCATACTATATGAGTATTTTTCTACATAGTAATGAGCAAATATATTAATCTTAATCTCAATATCGATCTGAATGTACACCTTAATCTCAATCTCGATCTCAAATTCAACTCAACCATAATCTTAACCTCAACCATAACCTTAATCTTAATTTTAAAGTTAATCTTAATCCCAATCTCAATGTAAACCTCAACCTCAATCTGAACCTCAATTACGAGCTTAGTTTTAATCTTAATATAAATCTGACTCTTAATCTTTATGTCAATCCCAATCTGCAAAAAAGTAGTTTTCCTATCGAACTGATTTAAAGTGAAGCTTTTCAACAATTTCCTGCCGGGTATTAACATGCCAATAATGTGTTGTAGGTGTTTGCATTGCAGGCTTGAAGGTGTCGCGTCATAATTATGCCATTCCGACAGTGATGTGCGTCACAAATGTGCAGGCAGCACTTGCATTTTTTCTCTACTTATATTTTTTCTACTCTTCCTATACAACTACTCGTACTATTACTTAAGTAAGCGCTTTATTACACTTTTTTTTATTTTCAGCTTAACTCATTAAACTTGTGTGCAACTTTTCCGCGTCTTTAGGCATTAAGCTAGTATCAGGGGATTCGAATGGACGCCAACACCAACACCTACAACGACTACAAGACTTAGTAAATATATATGCACGTGTAATATATATACATAATTAGTCTTAAGGCGCGAAATTGCACACCCTTGCCACTTCTTCGCGACACAACGCATAAATGACCAATTTCTGCATGCGTTCACCCGAAAACGACGTTTTTTTCGCTTTCTGACTAATGCTTGCATTCGCTTGAATCACTCGCACCATTCACATAATCATAAGTAACGAGTGCAGCCGTTGACTTTTGCACTGTCAGTCATTTGTGTCTCCACGGAGCGTATTTGTTATTAGCGTAGAGTGTTGACTGTTTTTCACCCCACTCGCATCGGAAATGCGACAGCACGCTTCGCTGATTCCAATAATTCCCGGAGCCACTCCCTACCGCTCTGCTCCCATTTCAGTTGGCTTTGGTCCCCAAAAGCGTCCCTTTCTTGTATTCCCTTTTTCGTAATTTATTATTATGCTAGGGCATCACAATGGCAGATGGGGAAAAACATTTCGACTATTGTCTGTTCTCATTTCGTTTGTGCAAATGCTACGGAAGAATGATTTGCCTCCGCTAAACCCCACTCTACAGATGCAGTGAGTCATGTATGCTTATTGGTGGTGGTGGGTGTTCGCTACTACAGTGGGGCAGCACAAGAACCAACTTGAATGGCTGGTAACGTCGAATGATAAATTCGTAAAAGTCATTCCAACACGTGCAAACTCACCACAATAAATGAAAATGAAAAAAAATAATGAAAAGGAACTTGGCTTTAATTGTTTACCATTTCTGTTGTTATGTAGTTGTAGTTTTTTTATAATGGTTGTTTGCACTTTTGCGCTTTGTTGTCAATACAAAGTGTTGAAGTTGGATTGTGTATTGTGGTCGGAAGAAATACTTATGTAAGTTGTATGTGTATCCACATTTGGGTTGTCCAAAAAGAGTAAAGTCGGAATTTTAATGCTCCCACGCGCTATATCGAAAAAAAAGTATGTATACCCCTGTTTTTTATTTTGAAATCAAAAATTTATTTATTTTATTTTAACTATTTTTTTATTAAAAAAATAAAAAATAGGGTATATTTTTTCGGTATAGAAGAATCCTAGGGGTTGAGGGCATAAAAATTCCGACTTTACTTTTTGCCTGCCACCCTAATACACACATACATACATTTTATGCAATTCCACAAATTTAAAACAGACTGGAAATTGCTGGAAATGGTAACAAAATATTGACTGGGTTTCATTGATTTGGATTTTGTCGTTACTGTTTGCCGTTGAAATGCATTTCTAAACCAAATGCGCGGCCATTGTGACCAGATGTGCTGCGATGCATGAAGCTTCAGCATGGTGATTCAGAGGACTTCAGGCTGTATGAATAAAACAAAAACACTTACTCTATATGCCTACATAGAATACATATGAAGAATAACATGAATTAACTTAAGAGTTATCATGCACATATTTGCCTTAAAAAACGCTGCAGTAACTTAACGGTATGGAGTAGTTCAGAAAAAAACCAGTTTCTGACCTTTGGAGAAACTGGTCTCAAAAACACAAAACACTGGTAAAAATTCTTTTTCGAGAAGAGCACATCACCAACCGTCTAACAGCGACTGTTCAACGTCGAAGGGAGCTATTCAATGATTATGCAACCGCGGGATGAGTTAAATACTGGAGCGATGTAGTGAGATAGACACACCAGCTTTTTCTTATAACAGGTTGGTAATGCCAGGACGCCTAAGTCGTTACAAGCTGCGTCCGCGCTGGCAAGGAAAAGGTCAGAAGCAAAAAAACTGCAGTCTTTATTATGAAATTCATTTCTTTCTTTTCTTCTTTTTCTGGATAAGACTGAAAACTGCTCACACGCCCGACAGATTATCTTTTTCGTGGAACCTCATTTTCGATGCCTAGAATTGCCTTACACAACACAACGGTCCGCTGGCTAGGGCATCTCGTACGGATGGATGCGAATGCAACTTATCCTAATGTTGGTGTTTGAGGAAGATGGAGGCCTCCTCCACGTAGGAATGGAGCATAGACTTAGCTCCACTCGTTTTTTCTAACTACTTCCTCTTTCCCTAACACCAACAGCGGGCAACGAATCGAATATTTTCAGAGCGTTCCCTTCAGTTCAGTAGCGTTCCCTAACTCCTCCAAAGAAGGAACAACTATGTTGAACTCGGCCAAGTCGCCTAAACACCACTCAAGAAAAATTAAATTTCCGTGACATGCAACAACTACTGTGATGTCGAGAGATCTTGAATAGGGTATACTTATGTATATGGATTGCAGTAATGCTCTGCCTGGAGCCATATTAGGTATTATAAACAACTTAATCCGAAATCAATCCAACACAACAGAAGTACTGAATTTAAAAAAAAAAAACTGTTGCCAATTGCATAGCTTCCCAAAAAAAAATTGCATTTATTAAAGGACTCTCGATGCCGACTCAAACCCTTTGGGTTAAGTATATAGCACGATATACCAAGCAAGCTGAGAGTTATTTTTTGTCTAATGACTAAATATGCGCAGAAGCTGTTGCCTACTTTACTTGTAAGTATTAAAACAACTGAGACCATGGGCTAGAACCAAAACAAAATATGTACATACTTGAGATCGTTCTGCTTTGAAAAGCTTAAAGTAAATTTAACATCCTCATGCCAACCGAGTTCACTTAAAGAAGTATAGGCTAGTCAAAGTTTATTTATGTTTATGTTCCCCAAGCAACAGTTCAGCCTGCTAAATACTTTAGCTGCATTAGTCACCAGTCAAGTGGCTAACAATAGCAACAAATCAGAAAATCAGGATGTGAGTGGAAATGGGATTTTAACTACACCCACCCATTCACCGTACCAATGAAGTGTGCTGCCCTTGGCACCCTTAGGTAAAGTAGGCAAGTGGAGTGTACTTTGGCACGTTGCGACAATCCAATCAAACAGCTATTCATTACTTTCTCATGCAGGAAAAACTGGTGATAAAAGCACAGCATTTGCAAAATAAATCCAATAAAATTTATGACAACAGAAAATGTCTAAGAAAACACAGCAAAGAGGGGCGATGAATGGCGTAATAAAACGCATGTCTTCGGTATGAGTTTGAGTCTGGACGGGACGACTTAAGGCTCTGTTATGCATACTTGGCATTGCATGCACTGCTATACCATTTTTACGTAGAAATCAAAAACCAACAGACTTCTACGTACATATGTAATGCTGTGCGTTGAGTAACCGCTTATACGCGAATCTCATTTAACAGATTCCTTATGTGACAACTCTCAAGCAATGCCAAGTATGTATAACAGAGGCTTTAGTCCGTATTAAGAAAGAGAGTCAACATAACAGCTTGATAATGAAGGCTGTGATCATCATCATAGTGTTGGTAGCTATGTATACACGTACATATATGTACAATTATAAATTGAAAAAGATTGTGTTGAAAATTTGTATGCGCTGAAATGATGCTTATGCGGTTATTACTACGTTTATACGCATGCATAAGTCGCTTTAATTCATTTCGCCGCGATTCAAAACATATGTATAAACTGAATTTCAAATCGCTTTGAAAGAGCGAAGTGTTTTGGCTCACACTCCATTTCAAATCGGTAGTTTAATTCTCCAGACAGTTAGAAAGAGTGTATAAACACCGCTCTCACTCAAAGCGAATTGGAGATCAGCTGTTCCGCTCAAATTCCAAATAATCGCATCAGTAATTAAAAGCTGATTAATAATAATCGTTCTTTTTCTTTTCCACGATTTTATAATGCCGAATAAAACTAGATTTTTATCACTTCCCATTATGTTAACTTATAAAATGTCAAATGAAAACTGCTGATTTGGTTTGCTTTTGAAGACGGTTACTTTGATGCCGATATAAAGCCGTAAGTATAGACACTAGAACGAAATGTGTACGGTGCCAATGCGCTTTCAATTAAGTCGATTATTCTGTGCGTATAAACGTAGTATATGTTTCACTTTGATGATGCGCTACAGGATTTATGTGAGAACGAAATAGAGAAGTTTTACGAAAAATTTTAAGAAAAAAACTTAAATTGTCGGCATCTTTTCTGCGGCTAAGCGAAGAATAGAGTACAAACCGTTTACTGCATAATGCACTAAATGTAATCCAAAATTCAAATGCTAGCGCATTCACGCCGGCAAACGATCCCGAAATTCGAAGGCAAACTAGTCTAGTAATTGTGTTAAATTTCCTAATAGAAAAAAAATTATAATTTAATAGCAAGTTCTACGCATACGTACATACATACATATGTATGTACATGTATTTACGGATCTGGTTTTGCTTGCAGCGCCGGCATTCATTTCCTGTTGCCCTATTTTCATGCTACTGCCGCTGCTGCATCATGACAACTCTCCATGCTTGCCTGTAAGCGTGGCAAAACGGCAAAAGTTAAATCAAAAGAAATCAAATGCGGCAAAGTCGCGCGCTATAAACATTCACATCATTATACACCAATGTATGTACCTACACTCAAATTCGAGGATATGAAAATGGAACGTTTGTAGAAGCGTGAATAAAAATTAGTTGCGGCAGCTTCAAATTGCACGTGCAGTCGCTGCCGCAGATCTATTATGACGCGGCTTAATTTGCTCTCAAAACAGACACTTATCTACGAACATATTTACGGGTACTCATGCCACCAGACGCGCGGGTAAATTGTACTCGAATATGCATTTTTCGTTACTTTTCGTTAGAATTTTCTGTTGCTGGAATTACCAGCGTTTGTCTCCTTCACGCTGCGCTTGAATAAATTTTTTGAAAATCAAAACAAATATATGGGATAGAGGTACATAAATGCTTACAACAATTAAAAGCTGGTTTGGTAGGAATAGATGTGTGTATCGCATTACCTATGTATGTATTGCAATTGTGTTCTTTTATCGTTTTGTTTTGTGATTTTCATCACTTGAAGTGCATGATGCATTTCGAAAACAAAAGTCATCCATGCACGCCAAACCAACCAAATAGGTTGCATTTGTACACACTGCATCATTTATTTGGCTTTAAGTTCTGCTTTTGTCTATAGAAAAGGAGAAAATTTTAGGTTGATTTATTTTGGAAGGAATAAAACAGGGACCGAGTTTTGCTGCCAAGCACGCTACAAGACCAAAACCGAAATGAGAACAAAACTGTCTCGAACGTTTTGGCAAAGAACAAAACGGAAACAAAAGTCTAAGGAACTTTCTCTCGAAGAACAACTTGCGAATTAAAGTCTAGGGACTTTCTGACAGAGAGCGAAGCGGGAAAAAATCTTTTCTGATTTAATTGCGAAGAATGTAATGTATAAGAAAACTTTTCACATAGCGTTTATTAGTTCGAAATGTTTGAATATTAAAATTAATCAAATTAGAACCTAAGATAATTATGCAAATTAAGTCAACGAAAGACTTAAGAAACGAACTTATCTTGCAAAGAAAATGAACTTTTTTTCCATAAATAAACAGTTCACCCCAATGATATATTAAGCCACTCACCGACGTGTACGTATGCCGCGTCTGTTTGACGAAGCAACATATAAAATGTTTCTGTTGGCAGTGAGAGAGGGAAGCACGCGTAAACGTCGCACGTACACGGTGGTGAGTTTTCATTTACATGGCGCTCTCATAAATTTGATCATGTCACTGACGCAAACGTATGTTAACGTGTCAGCTGACACGATCAAACTTATAAGAGCGCCATGTAAATGAAAACTTACCACCGTGTACTTGCGACGTCTACGCGTGCTTCTCTCTCTCTCTCTATCAGCAGTAAATTTTATATTTTGCTACGTCAAACAGACACGGCATACGTACACGTCGGTGAGTGTGGGCACCTTTAGAATCAACAAAACGATTTTTCAACCCAACACGCAGGGCCCTTCTCATTCTTAACGTTAAGTTATCACAACTCGTGTTTTCGATTTGTTCTCTAGCAGAACGTATCCCAGACTTTTGTTCTCATTTGATCCTCCTTGAAAACGTTCTCGATACTTTCGTTATCATTTTTTTCTCATTGGAAATCTTCCCGAAAGTTTTGTTCTCATTATATTCTTCTTGAGAAAGTTCTCGAGTGTTTAATTCGCATTTTATCAGTTACGGAAACGTACCCGAACCTTTTCTACCCATTATTCCCCGTTCGAACTGCTCTCAACACTTTTGTTCCCATTTAGCTCTTTTGTGAGAAGGTCTCGAAATTGCATTTTGTTCTCGTGCAGGTCTAAACCAAAACTGGAACGCGTTCTCGAGCAAAACAGAGTTTCCAAAATAAGATTTACTTTTAAAAGCTTATACGACGACAAATTGGGGAGTCAGTTTTTGTATTTCCTATGTAGTAAGTTTAAATCCGACACTGCTTCTGCCAACTACAATATCGCACACCTAGATTTAAAGTAAGCTAACTCAAAATTCAGAAAGGTAAATTTAACTCAGTTAATACCAAACAAGTTATAACAGTATTTTTTTACTTAATGAAGTTAGTGAAGAAGAAATGTTTCTATTAATTGGATGTAGGTCCTACAAATTGATTTACGCAAAAAAATCGCCCAACATTTTTTTTTTGTTGATTGCACTTTAGACCTACATAGGTGTGCGATATGTTAACAGACTATTACATATAAAATTTTCAACAAGGTATGTCAATCAGATTGTGTTGTAAAGCCATTGAAAACATACAAACTCGCAAATTAAAAAAAAATATATATTTGGTTTTTGTATAAAAACCTTCACCAAAGTCAATGAAGGCATTGGTAATTACAATAGGGGCCATGCACCATCCATTTGAATGATTAAGAAGAGGTTTACTGAATTAGATTGTGGTTGGACTAGCCGAAGTGGCACCCAACGCTCAGGTCATCCAAAAGAAGTTATCACAAGTACGTGAAGGTGCTCAGGCTGTAGGCGTTCCAACTGAGCGGGTACATCACATTTTACTAAAATATTTGGATATGAAAAAGCAATCCACTTGCACTCGACCATAAGTAGAGCCATGTGACCACTTCAAAATATGTTGAAAAATAAGAGTAAGAAAGAAATAAAACGAAGTGCGTGATATCAAAAATATCAAAGTTCTTTATTATCGTTAACTTAGAAAAATAAAACAAATATATAAATTTGACTTCAAACTATAATTAAAATATGTATAAAAACATTACCTCCGCTGAAAGATGTTACGTTAGAGGTCGCATAGGACTAGCATTCAAGAGAGTAGCGACACATGTCTACGTACCGATGTTCAGGCCGTGACTATTTAACATACCCCGCAAGGAGGTAGGAAACTAGAAAGAGCGCGAGCGCGCTCCAAACACTCCAATACAGTTTTTTTTTCTATTTGTAGCATAAGTACTAAATACAATACTTCGGCCCAAAGATGAACAATAAGTACGTGTTGGTCCGTTAACCATCATATTCTATAGATTTGAACCGATCAAATATTGAGGTGAATGAATTTGTGTTTTTAAATCAAAATCTGCTTTTTTAATAAAAACGTCATATTTTCTGGAACTCTATTTTCTATTAAATCCTTGAATGGTGTTCACTTTCTTTTCCATAAGTGCAGCGGGAATTTTTCGGCGACATTTCCCTGAGAATCGGCTGTATAAAATACCAGGAAAGTCCTTCTTCCGTTGAACTTTATGCAGGTTGTAGTTATCTACCGCCAGGTTTATTTTTAAATTCTGCGCATAAAGAATTGAGAGAGGTCAACGTGCTTGTCAAACAAATTACATTAACTAAGTAATTCACTGTAAAAGGATTTCGCTATATATAGGCATTGCCTTATGAAAACTCTAGAAACCTCAGTGAAAAAATGTGATTGATTAATTAATGGAAAAAAATATATATATTATGCCTTTCTTTCCGACACGTCCATTCAGAATTTTTCGTGAAACAAGCATGGATCTATTCAATCGATACGCAACGTACATATGATTATGTACGGGCACAAACACAAACAAAGGCAGCAAAATGCAATTGATTAAAATGCAGCGCCATAAATATTTGAATCATAATTTTTACTGAACGCCTATCATTCTAGCTCTCTTCTGATATAACGTCAAGCAACTCACTCAAAAATTCTTAGCGCAACACTGCTCGAAAACTATATAAAAATTGTTGACTAACCAATCCAACAGAAGGATACGAGTATACAAAGCACACAAGGGCTTATGCATAATCATCGAAGGTACATTCGAAAGCCAAACACTCGAAATAGATGCAATAAAAGTAATGATAATCATTGTTAATGTGATTTACAGAGGGACGCTAAACGGCGAAAAGTGCAGCAGAGGGTGAGCATGAGGAGTGCCCTTTTTTTTAAGATTGTACATATTGCTTCGCTTGCATTTTGTTGGCCAGTCAGTCATGCGTGCGATGAGAAAGTTCTTATGACTTGTCATCGTGCTTGATTGAGTAGCCATTTGTGACCAGAAAACACAGTAAAACCGAGTACAAAGCACACACACTTACACCATATTGTACACTAAGATAAAAGTAACATGATTTTTTTAAAATTATAATTAATTTTTCATATTATAATTAAACGTTTTTGAAAAGAGAAAGTATATTTTAAACAAATTCGAAATGAAATTTGTTTGAACGATTAAAAGGAATTTGATTCAAATTGAACATTTGCAAACACATTTACATATTCAAGCAGTAGCGGAATGTGCAGAGGTTGCTGTTATTCATTAGCTCCCAGATCATCCCAGGTTCGAATGCCGTCAGACGCAACATGCTAAAATGGTACTCAAATTTTTTTTTTTGTGTTTGCCAACTATGAAAAAACATCTATAAGAGTGCAGAAGAAAGCGCATTTGACCAAAAAACACTCCAAGCAAGCGGTCGCTTGGCGCCAAACATAGATATGTATATTAGACTGCATCCTTCCCCATACAAAAAAAAATCGGTATAATTATAAAACCTATTATATTTTAAGAAGTCCACCAAAATATTTCGGAAAAATATCAAGATTTGAGCGAGCTGGAAGGATTTGAAAATACCTCCAAAAATGGAGTTTTATGAACAAAAATAGTTTCTTAAAGATGTTTTTTGAAAAAATCCCCTCAAATAACAAAACGGTTTAAGCTAAAAAAATGTACATCAAAATATTAAAAATAAAAATAAAAAATTTGAACGGAATCGTAATAATGAGATTTTTGATGCTGTTTTTTAACTTTTTTCAAAGATTGTTATAAGAAGAATAACTGAACCTAAATTCTTCCGACTTAGACTTAAGAGGTGTCATTGGAAAGGTCTTTTCTTACCCTTTCTATTTCTTTACTAATAATCTCATTCAAAGGATGAATGAGAAAGGTAGGATGAACGAACATCATTTAGTCAGTTGAATTAAGATGTGTTGGTATTTGAAAAAATAAATAAATAAATAAAAAATTGGGACACGAATGACTTTTTTCACATAAGAAAAACTACTACTACCTTTCTACGTAGATCCAATAAGCCTAAATCAAAATAGTTTTGGCCCAGTTATTTAAGTTTTTCGAAAATAAATCTTTGAAAAAAGTAAAAAAAGCAACAAAAATTTCATTATTACGATTCCGTTCAAAAGATTTTTTCTCAGTGCACATACATACATACTTACATATATACATAATGAACCTAAATACATTAAGGGCATGGAAGTTCACTTTTCTATACGAAAACTTAACTTGCGCTTGTGTGAGGTGAAAGGTGAAGGCAACTAAGTATTTTGCTGTTGTTGGGGATCTGTTTGACTTTACTGGAATAACAATTTAAATGATGCACTTAAAATATTAAATATGTATGTATCAGCCTCTTTGTGATTCAAAAGTATGCAATAATATTTTAATCCAAATTATTTTGGTTTTCTTTTTTTTAGCGTTGAATATAAATCATATACCCTTTAGGTCAACAGATTAAGTTAAGTGACATTTTGACCAGTTTTGACTATTTTTCTTTTGTTCATTTAATGGCTGCGGTTCTTTGTATTCCAAACGTTCAGAATGGATAAAGAAATGCGGCCAATGTGTATAATTTTTTTTATAAAAGTCTAGCACATTACATAACGAGCAGCACATAAATCCACATTTCAAACTTCTTAAAAAATTATAAAAATTCAACAAACTAACAATTATAGCCAACAATTTTAAAGTTTATTTTCAGAATTTTTTAGAAAAAAATTTAGGTATGCTGACGGTGCTAGACATTTTCTTTCATATAAATGAAATTTTCGAGCATACTTTATATGGAAAAACAAGCACTGTGTTAGTGAGCCAAAAAAACTATTAAAAATCAACGCGATTTTCAGCGTCTTGAAATTTGCACTTCAACCTAATGGGCTATAGAACTGCATACTTACCTAAATATTTCCTTAAAATTCTGAATAAAAAGTTTAAGGTTTTTCGGTGTACATGTTAAAGTTCGTTGAATTTTCGTTTTCTAAAACGACTCAAAATATTGTCATAACTCAAAAATTACATTTCTATGTTAACCGATGCAGAATAAGTCTCATTACATGGTGAGCGGCAGCCAAAAACTCTAAACACCTTCTGAATAATCATGATTTTTAGTCAGCGATATACTTATATGTTTTCTTTATTTATACGTTTCCCAATGTTATTTAAATTAGGTGTGGGTACAAAATGATTATGGCTCAATATACTGTATTTAAAAATCTGTATTCAAAACTTTGTATACCAAAATTCTGCATTTTAATATTCTGTATTGCAAAATTCTGTATGTAAAAATCGGAAAACCATATGGAAAAATAAAACAAGTGCGCACTTGTGTATCGATACCTAATTGGAAGATCGACCTATATATCTCGACTGCCAGTTCGACAACGCCCTATCTCAGAAAACTTTTCAAGAACACCCTACTTTAGAATTGAATTGAAGAACGCCCTATTTCAGAATTTTATTGAAAAACACCCTATCCCAAAATTTGGTTGAAGATCGCCAGATCTCCGCCGCTGATTCAAAAACGTCCTATCTCAGCACATGTTCACTGTATTTTCAGCTGAGATACAGAGTTTTTGAATCGAATTCTGAGATAGGGCGTTTTTCAATAAAATTCTGAAATAGGGCGTTTTTCAATCAAATTCTGAAGTAGGGCGTTATTGAAAAGTTTTTTGAGAAAGGGTGTTTTCGAACTGGCTGAACTGGAACTGATCTTCCATTCTGGTGTCCATCCCAATTTCAAATTGGGCACACCATTAGGGTTCGTTAGATTAGTTGTT
This sequence comes from Rhagoletis zephyria, assembly GCF_001687245.7. Taxonomy (NCBI): domain Eukaryota; kingdom Metazoa; phylum Arthropoda; class Insecta; order Diptera; family Tephritidae; genus Rhagoletis; species Rhagoletis zephyria. The sequence continues at coordinate 342,122 of NW_016157292.1, forward strand.
CGCTAGTATGGAAGAATGATAGAATACAAGATTGCGCCTATCAGAGAGGATTTTTGAGAATAACTTTTGTGTGACGTCACACTGGTGCAATTGCGAGAGCGAAATGCCAAAACGTGAGCAAAAATGGAAAAAGAAGAGAAAATGTTGCAAGGAAAACGTAAACAAGTTGCACATGTGTGACGTCATACAAGCAACGATTCTGTCAAATTCACTGAGAGAGGAATAGCGGTATCGTGATTGGCGCAACCTCTATTTCTCTCAATCGTGGCTAGTATGAGTCGTGACAAGCTAACAAGCTATAACTTCGATAAGGAGGATTAACTGCAAGCATCATTGCCGCCGCACATTTAGCGTATTTACTATGTTCTTGAAGCTGAATAAGTCATAGTAAGTCCACAGGAATTATACGGCAACGATGAATAAACGAAATTATGTATATATAATAATGAGTACATACGAAAACTCATACATATATAGTTGTCCGTTCTAGTCATCCATATACGAAATGATGTTTCATCCGTTTTCCGATTTTATTTTCGGTAGTTTTTCCGATCTCCACTAAAGTGTGCATACGAAAAGTATGTATGGCAAAGTACCCAAATGGTTTTAAAACGTATCTATATATTTTAGGCTGCCTTTTTGAAATTTTTCGACGGAAACGCTTTAACTTCGAACTTCACAGATACTTTTTCATGGTTACAGAAGACCAAAGAAAAAACCTATATTACAATCCGCAATTATTTCTGAAATAGGATGTTTTCTAGTTGGCTGCCGAGATAGGTCGATCTTCCACTCAGCCGTCGAAGTACTTTTTAGATTTGTATATCATTTTAATGTGTTGCGTCTGACGGCATTCGAACCTGGGACTCCTAAAAGTGTAGTAGTAGCACGCTCCTTTGCACACTCAGTTACTGAATAAATATTTTAAAATGATTTCAAAATTTATTGTTATTTTCATAAAACATATTTATTTCCAGACTTTTTCCGGATGTGAAAAGTGCACTATCGGTAAAACGTACGTTTCTCTTCTGGCTTTCTTTCTTTCTTTTAATTCTTTCAAACGGAGGTTTTTAGATATTACCATGTTAGCGATTTGAAATTTTTGAACAGAAAAAATATTCTTTAAACAAATTCGAAATGAAATTGATAGTATCAACGTTTCCAAAAGATTTGATTCAAACATTTCGCACACCGTCTTCAAAAGGGTCACAACTCAAATTTTGGCATTTTTGAAATTATGCGCTAAAAATGGTAGTATATTTATGTACGTGCATACATGTTCTGACTGTAGCAGAGTGTGCAGAGGTGCCCGCTATAATTCGTTAGGTGCCAAGAGATCCTGAGATCGTTTACAGTGTGCCGCAGCTTAAAATTTGTAATCTTTATTTACTTTTTCTTAGTTATGAAAAGCATATGGCGTACAGTTATAAGCAAATATTTCGAACTTTATTGCATTTAATTGACATCAACTTCATTGTAAAGCCCTTTGCAATGCAATTTATCAAGCAAGTTATTCAGTTTTGTATGACTCTTCAAGCAAGTGAGGATTTCCTTTGTAACTTGCTTTTAATAGCAATTAAAGACAATCCCACTTACATATTTACTTTCACAAGTGTACGGATCGCACAAAGCAGATGCGTGAAAAATAGACAATTGCACGCGTGTACCGAGTCCATTTCGTAAGTAACAGCACGTTCATACATACATACATATTTTAGTACTAAATGACAACGGCGACAACTCAATCTTGACTTGATTGAGTCAGGTCAAAATAATTGAATGCTAGATACTACATAAGTAGTTGAAGAGTTCCACATCCTACGGGTGCATGTTGCATACTTACATACACATATTCGTCGTTGCAAAACCGCGTATGTGAGGTTGCATAAATTATTTTCTAGAGAGTAAAAACATTCACATTTCAAAATAGTTCTCTCTTTTATAAAGCAATCGCATTTCTGGCTAGTATATTTCAGGACGAATGGATAAGGATTGAGCCAAGGGCTTATGTGAGCACATCCAATTTTTGGCAGCCAATGTCAGTTACGCGGTTTTGTAGAATGACGTTACGCGGTTTTGTACTTTAAACGACGATATATGTACCCAAAATCGCTACTAATATGATCGAAAATATCACATATAAAGCGTTTCGCGCGGGGTCACAGCTCAGATTACCAGGAAGAGTCAAAAAAAAATTTAAATATTTTTTTTTCATGCAAGATACGAAGATACTGATAAGAAAGAAAGCAGTCAGAGAGAACACTGTGCCACTCGAAGCTGTTCGTCCGAGTTGGTGAAAAGTGGAGTTTTAGAGTAATGCTGGGGCTGAATATGCCCCACACAAACACCGAACCTTCTCCGAAGTTCCGCTCATTGGCTTCTTTCACATATCTCGGCAATAACATTTGAAACCATATGGCCTATCAAGATTGGCTTGATCCAATACACTTTTCCAAGAGAACATTCCATTAAAGTCGTGAAAAATGCATAGATTAAAAATAATTTTGAACTATTACAATGGAAATCAAATTTTGGTATCCAGACTATTGATCTTATTATTTTGTCGAAATTGATTACGTACTTATTTCCATAAACGCACTTGTTGGCAAATTCAACGGTACATTTCCACGACTCAGACCGGTTTTTTCTCTCATTTGGATATAGAATTTTTTATAACTAAGGTACCCTACGAAAAGCAGCATTCTTATTTTACCATATTGTGCTAAAATTGAGGTGGCCTTATCATATTTGTAAGCGTCGTAAAATCTTAAGTTATAAAATGTGTCTATGTAAATAAACTTTAAATGTATTTATAAGGTTTTGGGTATAGGTTTGTTTCCAGCTCTCAAGTAAAACGAAAAATTCATATAAGACGACGTACAAGAAATTGAAAAGATCTTTCTTCTATCAAAATTTCTTAAATCAGTTTGCAGCTCTCAAGAAAAAAATGCTCGTATATTATTTCTTAAAGAAAATTTACAGCAAAATCAAAGTGCTTTTTCAAGCAACAGAAATAATGAAAACTATTTCTTGTCATTTTTCTTGAGAGCTGGATTCTAAGCTTATGGCATGAACAATTTTCTTTAATAAAAAATTTTACTTGAAAATCATTGGGAATATGTAAAAAACAACCTTCATATGAACACTTGTTTGAGTCACTGTGAGTATACCGCGTCTGTGTAATGCATTGCTGCTTGACTTCAAATGCAATAAGGAAAACTACTTGAACGAAACGAAATGTCTCAAACTGCTTTTCTTTGTTGCTGTTGCAACTCCCAGCTTATACATAAATATACTTATGTTATTTCCTTTTCAATGAAAAATTTACATAAGTTACGCATTAAGTAGTAAGTTGTTAGTTGAAATTGAATTTTGTACAGTCGTTACCCGCCAGCTCTACAAAAATGAATCTGAGCAAATGTATCGACTTTTTGAAGTGAAACTTCTTTAGCGGCGGTTGGTTGGTTGGGAGTAAATTGGCAAATTCAAAGGAAATTGCACACGAAAATGGTGCAACGGAAATGGTTGGGGCTGAAACAAGTGGTATTAATTTAACAAGAATTTGCTAATAAAGGTTAAAGAATAACACTTAGAAAACTACCAATACAATAGTGAAAGTAAAGGTGAGTACGTACATACATAGATAAAGATAAAGGCAAAGGTAAAAATAAAAACAAAAACAAAGATGCGTAAAGATAAAGGCAAAAGTGAATACCAAGGTTAATTTAAACACTTTACTTATATATGTATATTAGGGCAAAGGGGAATATGTAGAAGAACAAAATTATAAACATAAAAGTAAAGGCAAAGGAGGAGGATGAGGATACCGATAAAAGTAAAGAGGAAGATAGGGGAAGAAAGATTAAAACAAAGGTAATTAAAGAGGAAAGGATATAAAGAGAGACACAGAGACTCAATCTGGGAACTATTTTGGGATTTTAGAGAATTGCGGGATTCTCGGGACTTATCGATAAAACAATCGATATTTTTTATCGGTTTTGTTATCGATTTAATATCGATTTTGTAATCGATATTTTTAACTATTTTGTTAGCGATATTTTTTAAGGATTTTGTTAACGATATTTTTATCGATTTTGCTATCGATATTTATCGTTTTTTTATCGATATTGTTATCGATATTTTTATCGACTTTGTTATCGATATGTATCGACTTTGTTATAGAAATTTATCGATTTTATTATCGATATTTGTCGATTTTATTTCCATTTTTAACGATTTTGTTTTGGATATTTTTATCGATTTTGTTGTGGATATTTTGATCGATATTTTTATCGATTTTGTTATCGATATTCTTATCGATTTTGTCATCGATATTTATCGATTTTGTTATCGATATTTATCGATTTTGTTATTGATATTTATAGATTTTGTTATCGATATTTATCGATTTTGTTATCGATATTTATCGATTTTGTTATCGATAGTTATCGATTTTATGATCGATATTTATCGATTTTGTTATAGATTTTGGCATCGATATTTATGGATTTTGTTATGGATATTTTTATCGATTTTTTATGGATAATTTTATCGATGTTTATCGGGTTTCTAATAGATTTTGCTACCAATATTATTATCGATTTTGCTATCGAAATTTTTATCGAATTTTTCATCGATTTTGTTATCGACATTTTTATCGGTTTTGTTATCGATATTTTGTTGTATGTTACTATCGATTTTGTTATCGATAGAGTATAAAGACAAAAATGAAGATAAAGGAAAACAGAATAACATAAATGTAATTAGAACGAACAGGGGTAGAGATAGGGATCTAGATAGGAAAAAGACAAAAAAGCAAAAGCAGATGTATGTATGTATGTACATATGTATGCATATTGGTTATGAGACAAAACAGATGTGTGCATATGTAACGTAAGTTTCACTTCTCCAGTATGGCCCAGACCCACTTACTTTTACTTTAGTTTGGAGTTTACTAGTATGCATCTAATTCACATTGCACGGCAAACTGAGTTCCTTGTATTGTAGGTGGGCAATGTTACACATTATATAGATAACTAGCAATTACCCGGCGTGCTTCGCTGCGCCTTAAATGTATTTTTGTGTTGTAACTCTCCCCCTAAGCTCTTATGGCCTCATTTACAAAATATTTTTAAAGAGCTTTATGAAGTTAGATTTAAAAAAATCGATCTATGAAGCATTGTTTATTTTTTTTTTGAGTTAATATATTTTCGAAGGTAATTAGAAAATATGTAAAGAACCGACTTTCTCTTGGAAATTTAATTTATAATCTTATAACTGGAGTCTACTATCGCACCCTTTCCTCAAACGTGTATTGATTCAATATTCAAATAACGTATATTTATATAATTTGAAAAAATCTCCCTACTATACAAATATGTACAGCAATATTAAATAATATTTTCAAATGTTGTGAGAGGGAGTAACAAAACAAAATTACTTTTAAGGCGCAGCGAAGCACGCCGGGTATTCGCTAGTGTCACATGAAATTAACTGAGCAAAGTACAATGAATAGCTGTTAAACAATGGCACCATCTACTTTAAATGAAACATACTTATTTTCGTGGGGGATACTCACACACCATATACTTTTCTATTGAAATTTTTCCTGAATTTTCCTAGCTATAAACCTCCAACGAATGCAAAACCGTGAAAATCGGTTCGTGCGTTCTGGAGTTATAGCGTCAGGAAGGAAAACCCTACTTATTTTTATATTAATTTTTATATTAAAGAAGATTAAAGAACTGTCCGCATTACTCAATTTTATTTTTCACTAAAACGGTATTCATGAATTTTTTAATTTTTTTTTTATTTGCTTCCGCATACTTTTGACATAACAGCTTTCATTTTATGCCGATATTAAACAAATACAGCCTAAGTTTACCCGGGTCCACGTTTTGGTCTGTATCTCGTGACCCAAGTCACCCAGCTATATGAAAAGTGCTCAATCTTAAAGCATTCATGAACAGCTTTCATTTGATACCCATATTAAACAAATACACCCAAGGTTACCCAGGTCCACGTTTTGGTCTATATCTCGAGACCCTAGTCACCCAGCTATTTGAAAAGTGCTCTATCTTAAAGCATTCATGAACAGCTTTAATTTGATACCCATATTAAACAAATACATCCTAAGGTTACCCGGGTCCACGTTTTGGTCTGTATCTCGAGACCCTAGTCACCCAGCTATATGAAAAGTGCTCAATCTTAAAGCATTCATGAACAGCTTTCATTTGATACCCATATTGAACAAATACACCCAAGGTTACCCAGGTCAACGTTTTGGTCTATATCTCGAGACCCTAGTCACGCAGCTATATGAAAAGTGCTCTATCTTAAAGCGTTCATGAACAGCTTTAATTTGATACCCATATTAAACAAATACATCCTAAGGTTACCCGGGTCCACGTTTTGGTCTGTATCTCGAGACCCTAGTCACCCAGCTATATGAAAAGTGCTCAATCTTAAAGCATTCATGAACAGCTTTCATTTGATACCCATACTGAACAAATATACCCAAGGTTACCCAGGTCCACGTTTTGGTCTATATCTCGAGACCCTAGTCACCCAGCTATATGAAAAGTGCTCAATCTTAAAGCATTCATGAACGGCTTTCATTTGATACCCATATTGAACAAATACACCCAAGGTTACCCAGGTCCACATTTTGGTCTATATCTCGAGACCCTAGTCACCCAGCTATATGAAAATTGCTCTATCTTAAAGCACTCATGAACAGCTTTAATTTTATACCCATATTAAACAAATACATCCTAAGGTTACCCGGGTCCACGTTTTGGGGCCACGCCCCCTTTATATATCAAAATATTTTTTACCCTGTGACCATCCCTGGAAGATATCCAGTGCGTGTGTAATTTGGTTACGATCGGCTTATTCGTTTAGGAGCCAAGTGTGTCTATAGGTACATACATAATTTGAATTTTATATATATAGATTTAGTCGATTTGGCAGTGAAAAAATTGTACCATTAAGTAATAGATAATATTTTGAAATGAAATTAATGAAGAATTTTTCGATAACAATATCTATAAGTAGATATGTATATAACGACTCTTATAAGTATACAGATATCGATATCGAAAAATGTTTCCATACTAATATTGACAAATTAGTTTATCGAAATGAATGCAAGTGTGTAAGTATTTAAAAATATCAGTACTTATACATTTGTACATACATGAGAATATTGATAATTAAAAAGAATAACTAATACAAGCTTGTTCAAATCGATATCGTTGCGTCATCGATGAGGATACCTACAATCGTATCTATGTATAACAATATTAAAATTTTTTATATAAAAAAGAATGTCGGCAGCGATGTCGATAACACTAACTAATTCGATATGATAACTAGTAATTTTTAGCAAAAAAAAAACCGACTTCAACTCCCATATAAAAAAACTATATATATATATATATATCTCATGATCCGCTGATCGGGTCTTAACCATATTAGTATGGGACCACCTCTGAGACACTACCTTTCCGATGCAAAAAGAATTATCGAAATCGGTTGACGTGGTCCAAAGTTATGCGGTAACATACATAAAAAAAAAAAAAAAAATATTCCGACGAACTGATAACCTCCTCCTTTTTTGGAAGTCGGTTAAAAATATAATTTAGGCTCCGGGCAGATTTCGTCGAAGTCTCAAAAGTGCAAACACACTCCTTTTCGTTTTTTAGTGCGCTACGATAGCTGTAAAGTAGCACAACTTGGAAATGAATATTAAATAAAATAAAATTATACTAAAATAATATGAAATAAAAAAAGTAGAATTATATAAGTTAAATGAAATGCATTGAAAGTAAAAAAATTTAGCTCATATGCTAACTGTAGTATATATTTGTCATATTCACTTTGCAACTACATTCAAATCAGGCATTTCTTAAAAGTGGAATTTCATAGGTTTTTTTATTATGTCATTCTTTGTTATTGCATTTCATTGTTTTGTTTATATTTTCTTTCTAACTTACGTAGCTGTACATAAGCCTACATTAATGTATTAAAATGTTGTGTGTGTGTAAATACATACATATGTATGTATGTATGTGAGCAAGTTTAAATCTTTTCGAAGTCTCATTAAAGCTGCTTTGCCATAATTGCGCAAACATAGTAAAAACTAAGTGGTTGCATATTTTTAACGGCTCTTGCAAACATACACATGTGCAACGCACCTACCCAGTGGGAAAAGTAGTAATTCAATACATGTGTGATAAATAATATAATGGTTTTCTTATTAGTTTTAGAATCTTTACTGACTGATATGTAATCAGCATTCTTCTTCTTTATTGGCGCTGTAACCGCCTAAGCGATTTTGGCCGAGTCCAAAACAGCACGCCAGTCATTTCTCTTCTGTGCTAACTGACGCCAATTGGAAATGCCAAGTGAAGCCAAGTTCTTCTCCACCTGGTCTCTCCAACGCAGAGGAGGCCTTCCCCTTCCTCTGTTACCAGCATCGCGGCCCGCGTTGAATATTTTCAGAGCAGGAGCGTTTCTGTCCATTCGAACGACTTGGCCAAGCCATCGGAGCCGCTGAATTTTTTATTCGCTGCACTATATCTATATCGTTGTAAAGCTCATATCTCGTAGCTTTAAAATCAGCATTCTAACGTATCCAAAAAGTTCCAAAAATTAAATATTAAATAACATATATTCCTCGATACCAGGTAATGCAAAATTGAATGCCCACTTTTCTTAGGTCATCGCCGCGGGGGAGAAATGAATGTGAAAACGGTTGCTTTACTGATTATTTTCTCGATTACCTTACACAACATTTTCCCACTGGGTATAGGTAAATACATACATGTGTATATATGTATGTACATAAGAATTCAAACATGGTAAATGGTTATAATTGCTTGTTATTTTAAAGGTATGTATATAGTACTATATATTTACATATGTATATAAGTACTCGCATGTTCATATGCACAAACAAATCTATTACACATTGAACTAACATCTTCGCTCTTGTTGGCATAATTGCACGTAATTGCGCGGCACACTGCAAATAGTAACAAAACAGCTTTTGTCTTTGGCTTAACAGACACATTCATGCCAACTCGGCACTCATAAATGTCTGTCTACCTGCAATATGCACATATGTACTAGTACATAGCTACTGACCTTATTTGCGCGTAGTTTTATTGGTTAATGCATTGTTAAATTTGTAGCAACCTAACTTGGCAGTGGTTGCATTGCAGTTACAAACAAAAATATTGTCATTGCATATTGGCAACAACTATGATGACTGAATGCAGAAGCAAACAGAAAGAAAGGAATTCGAGTCAAAAACCTGTTAGGAGTTATGTGATTATGCTCGATTTTATTATGGCATTTTTGAATATTTACGTAGATATTTCGGATCAGATGAAGACAATTTTTTATACATAAGTGCTAAAGTGACGGCCAAGCAGTGACTGCGAGGTTCAATTTTCACACAAATTTTAACCTCTGACTTATTTAGATTGAATTCTGCGCAGGATCTAGGCACACATTTACATACGTATAATTGGATTTTTTGTGATTTTCTAACATCAGCCATGACTTTGCCTTATTGAATTTTAAAAGAATGCCTAAACTCTTTTTTGAAACTTGCTCACTGAAAAAACTCTTCGAAATAGTAATAACACCAGCACACAAAAAAAACTGGTGAGTGCTTTTAACCAGACCCACCTAGCGACATTTATTTCGACCCACTGAATCCGAATCTGAGGCCGTTTTACTCTTACACTTCCTAAGCTTCGAGCTAATTGCGAAAATAGTTAAAAAGTGGCAATAACTCGCCATACACCAAATTATGTAGGACTAATACTTTCGAAAATACTTGCAATTTTAGTAAAAAAAAAAAATGTATTAATAAATGTACTTATTTATTAATTTTTATTGTTTGAGCACATTGAACTTTGATGGACTTGGGCGAGCCTAAGATATTGACCAAAAATTGCCATCTTTCACACAGATTGTTTTTAGAGCATTATGAACCATATTTTTGCTATTACCAATCAAACTTCAAAAAAACGGAATTTCGGCCCACGCTAATATGTAGCAAGCCGTCGAAAAACGTGTTTGTGCAAAAATTTTAATTGTAGTTATTTCGGTAGAATACCCATACAATAAAAATTTTTAATTGAGAAACAACAAAAAATAGTTTATCCCTCTGTTAACAACATCCCTTCCGCAACGTTTTATTTAAATCGAAGATTCTTCTAGAAATTGGCGTGGCAATATCTATTCGCTACCAGCGTTTGTTTCAGAACTTTTTGTTTGTAAGAAAGGAAAGTCTCATTTTGAAGTTATTGCAATGCATTTTTTACCAAGCCACGTTATATGAAGAACGTGTTCTGAAAGTTTCAAAAACCAGCAATTTCTTTGTAAGGAGATTTCTTGCTTTGCTCCATATTGCTTGCAGTGTATGTTATTTTCGCTTATACCAGGCGACCGCTTAGGGGTGCATACTACTACTGCGTTGGTCCTCGGTTCGATTCCTGCTCCGGGCAACATTTAAATTATAAAGTTTTCTAGCAGTGATCGCCTCTCGTCAGTCCCGAGTGTATTTCTGTCATGGAAAAGCTTCTCATAAAAATCCATTTGCCGTTCGGAACCGGGTAATACTGTAAGCCAAGACATTATTATTATGTGGCTTTCAAAAACTGGTTTTACGAACATCACGGTTTTGAGCGGATACTAAGTTAAATCGAAGGAAATGTCTAAATTGTGTATATACATAGTATATCTTAAAGACTGTGATTTATGATTTACAGAGGTTGTCATTAAAAATATTCGTAAGATTATATGGATTTGGTTGCAGCAGATAACCGAACTTGAGGAATTTTCTCGAGGTCCTTTTATAGAAGGAGTAAAACTCGCCAAATTTATCAGGAAAAAATTTTATATTAGTATTTTGTTCAAACTCCACTACTTTGTTACTATAGTTACTAGTGATCAACGTGAGACAGATTTTTTTTCTACCGCGGTTTCTTTATCGACATATACGAGTTTCAACAAGCACGTCTCAGCCCTTTTTCTTAGGACCAAATTCGCAACGTATAGTTAACCACTGGCAAGAGTTTAACTAACAATTTTGATATTCACAGTACTCAGTTAATAAGAGCTTAAACCAGCAAGCCCCCATAAATAAATTAACCTTTTCTTGATCGAATTTCAAATTTGTATAGATATATATATATTATTTTTAGAATTGTTATATTTTCCGGCGATATAAATTTCTATAGTTACCTATGTGATTGCGAATACAAATTCATAGTTAAACTCTTGCTTATGGTTAAGTTAACAACGGTATAACTAAGCACTGTGAGTTCGGCCCTTAGAGTCAAGAGTTTTCTTAAAATTCTTATATGACACTTATGAATGAAAAACTGCTAACCTATTAGAACTTTTACCGTACTTTTTGGTGGAAATTATAATTTTATGCAATTTTTCAAAAAAATTCCAAAAAAAAATCCTTTTTTTACAATTTTGGTTTTTTTCGCAAATGTTTTATTACGAGAGCTTATTTTTTAAGTTTTCCAACGATACATAATTTGTATTGGGCGCCGACTACAAGTTTTTAATTGAACGCACTCGGGTCCGCCGTTCAAAATTCTCGTGTGCCGTACGACCCATATCAAGGATCAGGCTAGCCGAACAGGAAAAGCTAAAAGGGTATGCTTTTATGTATGGAATTTTGAAAAAAAAAGAGTTCGTCTGATCATCTGGGACACCCTAATATACACACATAAATCTGTGCTCTCATTTCTAAAAGGGGCCTTAATCTGCTGAAATTAATTTTTAACTAACGACCACAAATCCTTGCATAAATAACGAAGGTCGTACTGTTTTCAAAGCATAGTTGTCTTTAAGATATTGGAAAGCCATTTGAAGGTTAATTTATTTGAATTGTTTAACTCAGAAACTATGTTTTAAATCTCTATCGGTAAAATAAAAAACCGCAACTAACTGTTTTACATATGCATGTATGTAGATATATGTTATATACGTTCATTGAATTTCAAAACTATTTATAACAACTTTTCCTCAAGCCAATTCAATTTTACGCCTTTCAATAAACTTTCAATTTCACTGCAATTTCTACAACATTTTCTTTATGTAGCATTTGCACACTGGGCAAAATATTCAATTAAAAGTGATTATTCGCAATCATGTCATTAATTGAATGTTATGCAGAGTGGATACTTTCTAATTTCTTTGCTGCGCGTGCCACACCGGCGAATAGCTGGCTGGCGCGACGGTGGACCAGTAATTGCCATTGTATCGGTTGAGTATTGATGATAGCGGCTAAAAGCGAAAGCATCTTCACTGTGCGATACTTTTTCCAGTAGAATAAAAAAAATATACTAATATCGGTCGACAGAAAAATTAAATAAATAAATAAAAACTAAAGGGAAACTGCATGTAAAGCCGATTTGCAAAAAAAAAAGTAAAGACGAACGAAAGAAACGTCAAATGTGTAACAAAGCAAAGTAATAAAAATTTCTATTCACGCCCGAAACAATCGGCTAGGTACTGTTGAACACCAGCGTTTTTGTTAATTTTTTGTTTCATGAAACTTTTGTGAAACATGTAAAAATTATAAACTAAGAGAGATTGCACAGCTTTTACGCATTTCTTCGCGCTCTACAAAGTTCGCATTTTTACTACCTTATAAAAAAATTGCATTTGGGAAAGTAAAAATGGAAACAAAACATTAAATAGAATCGCCCGTTGAGCAAAAACCGGCTTTTGGCCAACATCAAAAGTACTCTCTAAGCGCAAACAACTATGATGAACTGGCGGCACGTGGCATATGCCATGAAGCAAGCAGTCAGCACAGCATCTGGTATGCGTATGTAGTAGGTGGTATGCATACTTTGCGCAGTAAGTGTGCAACTATGTTTAAACCTTCGAATAGCAAGTGAGGAAAAACCACTAAAATTTTGTAAAACCGAATGAAACAAAAAATAAAAGTAAAAAATATTGCTATAAAAGTTTAAAATATGCAAATCTGTAGCAGTGGCAGTGCTAGAAGCCACTACTGAAAGTTTGATTTTAGCTTTTATGTACATAGAATTTGAAATGGGGTGTAGCTGGGCTGCAAGCTTAGTTGTATGGCGGTGAAGTGTGGTTTTTAGATTTTAGATATTTTTAGATTTTACAGTTTTTATAACCGAGCCCACTTGTGTACAGCCAAAGCGATCGAGATATGCAGACACAGACAAATGTATACATACATACTCAGAACGAATAGAGAAGTCGATTAAGCCATGTCTGTCTATCCGTCCTTCCGTGTTACCCTTTATTCATACCTCGCGTGGTTTGAAAATGGGCGAAATCGGACTGTAACCACGCTCACCTCCCGGCACCCTGAAATTGTGCATATGGAAACTGTGCATACGAAATAATGCATATGAAAAAACCGAAATAATGCATACGAAAAAAACCGAAATAATGCATATATGCACAGTTTCGGTTGAAAACCGCAATAATGCATATTAGAAAAACCGAAATTATGCATATGCACTCTTTCGTTTGAAAACCGAAATAACGCATATGAGAAAAACGAAGTAATGCATACATGCACAGTTTCGGTTCAAAACCGAAATAATGCATATGGCTAAAACCGAAATAAAGCGTACATGCACAGTTTCGGATGAAAACCGAAATAATGCATATGAGAAAATACCGAAATTATGCATATGCATACTTTCGTTTTAAAAGCGAAATAATGCATATGAAAAAAACCGAAATAATGCATATATGCACAGTTTCGGTTGAAAACCGCAATAATGCATATTAGAAAAACCGAAATTATGCATATGCACTCTTTCGTTTGAAAACCGAAATAACGCATATGAGAAAAACGAAGTAATGCATACATGCACAGTTTCGGTTCAAAACCGAAATAATGCATATGGCTAAAACCGAAATAAAGCGTACATGCACAGTTTCGGATGAAAACCGAAATAATGCATATGAGAAAATACCGAAATTATGCATATGCATACTTTCGTTTTAAAAGCGAAATAATGCATATGAAAAAAACCGAAATAATGCATATATGCACAGTTTCGGTTGAAAACCGCAATAATGCATATTAGAAAAACCGAAATTATGCATATGCACTCTTTCGTTTGAAAACCGAAATAACGCATATGAGAAAAACGAAGTAATGCATACATGCACAGTTTCGGTTCAAAACCGAAATAATGCATATGGCTAAAACCGAAATAAAGCGTACATGCACAGTTTCGGATGAAAACCGAAATAATGCATATGAGAAAATACCGAAATTATGCATATGCATACTTTCGTTTTAAAAGCGAAATAATGCATATGAAAAAAACCGAAATAATGCATATATGCACAGTTTCGGTTGAAAACCGCAATAATGCATATTAGAAAAACCGAAATTATGCATATGCACTCTTTCGTTTGAAAACCGAAATAACGCATATGAGAAAAACGAAGTAATGCATACATGCACAGTTTCGGTTCAAAACCGAAATAATGCATATGGCTAAAACCGAAATAAAGCGTACATGCACAGTTTCGGATGAAAACCGAAATAATGCATATGAGAAAATACCGAAATTATGCATATGCATACTTTCGTTTTAAAAGCGAAATAATGCATATGAAAAAAACCGAAATAATGCATATATGCACAGTTTCGGTTGAAAACCGCAATAATGCATATTAGAAAAACCGAAATTATGCATATGCACTCTTTCGTTTGAAAACCGAAATAACGCATATGAGAAAAACGAAGTAATGCATACATGCACAGTTTCGGTTCAAAACCGAAATAATGCATATGGCTAAAACCGAAATAAAGCGTACATGCACAGTTTCGGATGAAAACCGAAATAATGCATATGAGAAAATACCGAAATTATGCATATGCATACTTTCGTTTTAAAAGCGAAATAATGCATATGAAAAAAACCGAAATAATGCATATATGCACAGTTTCGGTTGAAAACCGCAATAATGCATATTAGAAAAACCGAAATTATGCATATGCACTCTTTCGTTTGAAAACCGAAATAACGCATATGAGAAAAACGAAGTAATGCATACATGCACAGTTTCGGTTCAAAACCGAAATAATGCATATGGCTAAAACCGAAATAAAGCATACATGCACAGTTTCGGTTGAAACCGAAATAATGTCTAAATGCACAGTTTCCATATGCGCAATTTCGGTGCCCCTCACCTCCCATATAACGGAATATTCGAAAAATGCGAAAACTACGGTATTTCAATAATATTGGAACATAATTGTTGAAAATAGTGTAAGTAAAATTATGGTACAAAATAATAAAATTATTATCATGAAATTTTCGGAAAATAGGCGTGACCCCGCCCTTTTATGATGAAATGCTTTACCTCAGTAGCCAACCCTTACCAAACTCGGTATGAGCCTTGCATCGGGTCAAGCAACGAAATCTGTTGAAAATCTTTGAAATCGGGCAATACCACGCCCACCTCCCATATAATGGTAATTTACAAAAACAGGAAAACTGCGATAAATCAGTAACTACTGAAGCTAATTCACTCAAAATCGATGATTGCAGTGTCAACTTAGCGGAAAGTTCGATTGTTACATATTTTTGGATAATGAACGTAGCGCCGCACGCTTATGACCACAAATGGGTATCTCGGTAACCGATTAATCAATTTCTACCAAACTCGGTGCACTTAATATCATTGGTACGAAAAATCGATTTGTTGAAAATTGTTAAAATCGGACTAAAATTAAAAATTGTTAAATTTCATGAGTACGAAAACCCCCATAATGTGTTTCCAAAACTGAGGGCACTAATTTACTCCAAGTTAATACTTACCACAATCTCTTACCAATTAATAATACTGTTATAGACTTTTAGGAATTGGGCGTGTCACCGCCCAGTTTATGACTACATAGGTGTATCTAAGTAACCGCCTCAAAGATATCTACCAAACTTGTATCAATGATTCCTTTAAGGCTAACTCAGCATATTATCGAAAACGTTTTAAATCGGGAAAAACTCCCCTGCTGTTCATGCACATTCGGGTATACTTATAAAATTCGGTTTCACCCGAACTTATACTTCTTTACTTGTTTGTTTTGAGTTTGTTGAACTTAATGGGCCGTAGTTATAGTCAAAATAAGGCCAACTCTGAAATTAGTAGCAGGTCTTTTAACGTAATTTTCAATGCGATATATGAAAGTTTTAAGCGGCATTTTTGTTTTGGTTTTTTGTTAGTTATGCTCTAGACTAAATAGAAATCTAGCCTTATGTTCAAAAATATTTGAAAAAAATTGGAGTGGTTTAGTTTTTTGTGTTGGCATACCCGAATGGACAATATTTTTATGGTGCTTTGGAACGATTTTTCGTCATCTAATCACATTTTTGATTTGGAGACCAACTGGTTTCGTCGTTGTGCCATTTTTACACGAAATGACTAGGAATGGTAGAAATTCGTTGTAAAATACATTATCACCCGTATGCTGTAATCCGAAAGTTCGTAGTTACGAATTCGTAGCTCCGTTCCGAAACTTCGAAAATTGGTATGCTGTAATCCGATCGTAACTATCAACGGCGTTGCCAACTAAAATAGTGAAATTCAAAGTTCTTACTCAGCTGCTTTGGCAGAAACAAATCAAAATAAATATACATAATCGCAAGTGAATAGTGAAATTAAAAAAAATTAGTTTAATCATTATTGGAAAAGACTTTTCCTTAATTAAGTAGAATACAAAGGATTCAGTGGCCGGTGCACTTTTGTCCCAGAAGGAAGAACAGCTTACAGTTGCATTAATAAAAAAAGGAGATTGCTAAGAGATTGTTCTGATCCATTTAGTTTAAATGATAAAATGTAAGCTCCCTCCTTTTAAAGGCCTCCATTTCACTACATATTGTGCCGCTTTAATTCTGGAACGCTTTCCCAAAATTCCACCACATCCTCTTTAGCACCTTTTACAAAGCCTCGACCAATGTCCGGCCTTTCGCTCATGTATTCCACCAGTTTTTCGTATTGCTAACGATTTGTTGTGATCTTCGATCTGTTAATTTTTTAAACATTTAATAATACATTTTTTTTTCTATACACACTTCAACTTACATACATATTTTTGCATTTACACACTTTATTTTACTGATATTTTAAAACAATTTGTTTCGCTCCGAAACGAGTTGCTATTCGTACAAAATTTCCGACAAATACATAAAAATGACAGCTACGAGTTTCCAAATTACGATACGACAACGCGGATTTCAGTATACCAATTTTACGAATCCTAGCAAAATCGAATCTACGACGGATTACAGCATAGGGATATATATCTTCCATCTTTGGGAAAAGTAAGGCTACGGTTACATATTCGGGCGAACTTCTTTTTGACTTGTTCCGACGAGTCCTTTGAAACAAACAATTGCTATTGCAATTGTATTTGCTAATGAGAGTGAACTGCTTGGATGCGAATTATTCGTCCGAAACAAATAACCTTCAAAAAACAAATGTATTACTTATTCGCTAAAACTGGAAAATCTCCCAAGCTTCTGAAGTCTCAACACGATCAATGATCTGTTAAAAATTCTACATATGACAAGAAGAAGAACCTACATACAAATACATACATATAATCAAGTTTAGTAGAAATTTGTATAGGCGATATACATAAATGCAGGCGTCTATGAAAGCACATCTATATGTATATAAATTGGCACTAAATGAACAGTTTTGTATGCATATAGGTACATATAATAAAAAAGCTTATAAAAACAGGTATGGTTGTAAAGCTTTAAGCAGAGATCACACGATTTGTACATTTTACATTTGGCAATCACAGAGTGCTGTTGTCTAGAAATTTTTAACGAGAATGAATTCAGCTCAATAACCACTTTCCAAACAACACCACTCTCTAACGGTAAAAATGGATAAATCTGTACAAATATACAAATCGTGTGATCCCTGCTTTAGACTTCTAGATACCAATCGTTGTATTTTTATTGATTGTGCGGTGAGTTGTGTGCTTATATACAAACGTACATAAAATGTGTGTGCGCATGCACAACTATTCATAATCAGGTTTTTGTTTAGCTTTCAATGCCAAATCAAAACAGGTCGTGATAAAGAATACACTAAAAGCGCATTATTCCTTTGCATGAAGGTGTGTTGCACATACATATGTATGTATGTATTTATTTACTGCAGCTTAGTTAATAAATAAAACGCAGCGGTTTCCAAATTTCTTTAACGTTTTACATAAAATAAATATATGTAAATATAATGATAGTTTTTCTCAAAAAAGCTTAAACTATCGATAGTTTAAAGCCACATCCGGTTATATTCATAGTAGGTTTGTTCCAAATGGGTGCCCAAAACAGTCCTGAAAGCATTCCTCACGCTAGAAAAATGGGTAATAGAGAGCGAATACCTTCCACTTTTGGATCGTAATTGTCTTCTTCTTCATACCCGAAACAGCCCGGACTTTTTTCCGGGCGGAAATGTGCAAGAAGCCAATTTGAAATAACAGCTGTTGTTTGTTTACATCCGATAGCAAGTTTCGTAAAATACAAAAATTAAAAATAGCACTTAAGGTTCAGAAATGTAGGTAGGAGGGCAATAGCAGCCAAAATATTCTTTACTAGGCTTATAATTTTATTTTTAATTGTAAGCTTCAGTGATATGTAGATATGAAAATAAATAAATAAAATTCGATAACAAAATGCTTTACTTAGACAGAACTATACATTTTAAAGCAATCATTAAACATAAAGTGAATTTTAAAGTTAAATATTTGAGAAAACGGCCCTAAGTGTGTTTATATTCTCAATATTTTCTTCTTTTTTTTGTTTTTGATAACATCCCGGTTATTTTGGAACAGTTATTATTATTATTACATTACATTGACTATCGATGGTACCGCTTGACACTATCGATAATATTGCTGCAAACTATCAACGAGTAGTGATGGTTTTTTCTTCAACAGGAAAACTATCGATGGTGGCACTATCGATAGTTTTAAAACTCTAAGGGAGGCGACATTTGACCAGTTTCGGCTTTTTTTCCTTGTTTGTTTAATGTTTATTATTTTTTTATAAAAATACGGCTCACTATCTCACAAACACCATATTGATGGCTGGGTAGAAGATCGGCTTATCTCGGCAGCCAGTTCGAAAACGTCCTATCCAAAAAACTTTTCAAGAACACCCTCAGAATTTGGTTCAAAAACTGTATCTCAACTGAAAATATATTGAAAACACGTTCAGATAAGGTGTTTTTGAACCGAATTATGAAATACGGCGTTCTTCAATTCAATTCTGAAACGAGGCGTTCTTGAAATGTTTTTTGAGATAGCGCGTTTCGAACTGGCTGCCGAGATAGGTCGATATTTCACTTAGCCGTCAATATGTACTGAGAATTTTCTTGATATCAGTGTGACCAGATAAGCCTTTTTGGGCTAGATTTATAGTTTACTTGAATGCCATATAAAAAAGCTTTAGTGTTTCAAAAACTACCATTTAACCTTCAAAAATTATAATGGTAGTGCAAAGTAATATTTCTTTGATACATTTTTTTTTAGGTTTTCAAAAAAAGGTTAGTACGAAGGAAATTTGCAGTAAACAATACTTTTTAATTCGTATTAATTTGTTGGCGTACTACCAGTGTACTCTAATGTTGAAAATAATTATTTTTATTTGGTTTGATGTCCCGTGATGCAATCTGCCCGTTTTTCTTATCCTAAACCGAATTTCTTTTTGCATACCTTAACATAATGTATGTAGCTGTTGGTCTGATATATTTTATTTAGAGGGATTAAAAAATATATATTTAAAGAAAACCGCTTTCACTGAACTTGTCGAGTTGGTAGATTATACAGATTCCTTTTGACTTCAATTTTCATAAGATATTGCTTTTTGTGACAACTTGTAAAATGTATTAGCTTTGGTTTTTGTAATCATCTGGTCACACTGCTTGAGAGCTCGATACTTAGGTGTTACTATTAGGGATGTCGCGAATGTGGAATTTCAGACATCCGTCATCGTTTTTCTATAAGCATTTGAATTATTGGAATCACGAATGATGAGGGTCTCCGAGCCGCTTAGTTCCCGGGTGGTTCCTTCAAAAGCTTCACCTGCAATGAATAGCTTGAAATTAGTTTTGCTTTTCCTATTAGCAGGCAGTCACAATTGATTACTCACCGCTGTCGGTCCCATAAGCTATAAAATCCGTTTTGTTTTTCGATTACATGCGCTTATTGGGTTTTCATATTTTGAGGCAGATGAACGCAAATTTTCAACATATATTGCATGCAAGTCCAACTCGCCAATAGATAATAAGAGAGAACAAATAATTACACTTATATATCCAAGAAAAAGTAGAAAAACCCAGCGATTAATCCAGTTTTTTCAACAGATCTTTGACATATGACATTCGATAGTTACGTAATTCTTACCCAATTAAAGGTCAGACCTACAGTTATTTAATTATTTAAGCATCGAATCCCTTTATAGCTAGACGTTGAACATTTCTGCTGGAAATCTCTATTGAAGGATCTTACTCTTTGACTTTAAATGGCAAAAGAAGGGGGACGTAGAGGGACAATTTTGCCACAGAACCTTTTAGCCAAGGATCCAATGTACATATGTATATCCCTATGAAAAAAATATTTCCCGACAAGAAAAAAAATACTGTTTTTTAAATTTTTTGCTAAAAGGGCCGCACTTGAAACAATTCAAACGCAAATCAAAATTAATGCAGAATCTCCGCGGTTGCGAATGTCAATGCGAATATTCGCAACAACCCCATTACCTACATATCATACATAGAATAGTTAACTGTACCCATCAGAGAAGCGCCGAGCACTAGTTAATCTCCAATGGCACCCCTAGGAGTTGAATTGAGACGACTGTACCCTAGTGGAGACGGGTTTTGGGGCTTCTTAAAAATTTAATGCTCTACAAAAGTGTCCATTGCGGCGTTACTCTAACTCCCAGCAACGAGGTAGTACGGGTCACGAAACTCAATTTTTTTTATGAAATTCTCGTTTTTTCCCCCTATCTCGTAAAGGGCAAGAGCTGTAGATAAAAATATAATAGACATAGTAAATAGGGAGTAAATTATGTGAAATTTTGTATTTATGACTTTTACGTTTCCCTCTCTAAGCCCAACCGTTTTTTTTTATCAGCTGTCAGCATGACTTTTTTCTACCTGCCTTCATATAGTCAAAACAATCTGGAACGGCTGTACCGATTTTTGTGAAATTTCGAACACCTACAGCAGTCTTTCCAAGGATGGTTATAGTCTAAAAAAAATTTCGATCTAGAAAGGGGGCGTGACACTTCCAATACAAACCGAATTTTTCGTGCTGCATATCACTTAAAGTATTTTACCATAAATAGAACTTAGTATGGGTAAATATGAAGTCAATTTATTGCTCAAGGAAGAAAATGGCGGTTATTGGAAAAAGAGGGTGTGGCATCTCCCATACAAACTAAATATTTCATATTGCATATCTCGGGAAGTGTTCATTGTAGAGTACTCGAACATGGTATGGAGATAAATATATGAAAGCAATCGAATACTCATGGAGAAAAGTGGTAGGTACTATTTGAGAACGGGGTGTTGTGTATGTTTGATATGGTCTCTGGATAGTTTCAGCTCACAATTCGACCCGCCAGGTGGAGCTGGAGTCGAGTTATCACTAAAAATTTTATTTGTGATCCGATTTGGCTTATATTGGAAATATGCATTAAAGAAAAATATTGCTGTAAACAAATTTTCCCGCCAAGTGATGCGGTTTGGCCCATATTTGGGATACGTATTGATAATGGCAAAAAAGAGTAACCAGGTGGCGATGGAGTCGAGTGATTACTAAAAAACGTCAAGTGAGATAAAGAGTCGTGAATGATAACTTCAATCTTCTGCACCACTGAGTATGTCGAACTCCCGTCTGTTCCGATTAGCACAATAGTTGTGATTTACAAATATTACTATATCTCAATCTCAAATGACCACCGTTAGATTAACCACCAGAGCCATTGTGCCCCTAGCTAAGACATTCGTCCGAAATAAGTGTACATGTTCTTGGGTTTCTGTAGAACAATCCATTTTGAAATAACCACCAACTATACTATACAGCTTCAGAGACAGATTCAACTAGGGTTGCCAACCGTACTATAATATACAGCATTGTACTATTTTTTGGGTCTGCGTACTACTTATGTATATATTGTTGGAAAAAAATATATGTAGTATGCAAAAATACTATATTTCTTCAATTATAAATATAAATATATTTCAGTAATTTTCAAGATAGAAATGTGTTAAGATGGATGGCATTTATACTGAAATAACAATATTAAAGGAAATATACTTTAATACAAAGGGTCCACAGATTAAAAATGGCAACATTTTTAAAAATACTTAGGGCCAAATTCACAGTGCGTAGTTAACTCAAAATCGATAGTATTCAGTGCAAAAATCTGTAGCTAACTGTCGATTCTGAGTTAACTCCGCACTGTGCGAATTTGGCCCTTAGAAAGATTTACCAAATTTACTTAAAATTATTTCACTTATGCTCTCTATTCCTGCAACTTCGGCATTTGAAGAAAGATTTTTTTCTATTACGATTATGAAATAGTGAGATGGGAGAAATAAAGCGACCATCTCACTAATAAAAAATTTACTTTTGATTTATATTAATTTAAATCTTGATTGCGATGAAGCATATGATACTTTCAAAGAAATATATTTTTTATAGAGGAAATGCATACGAAAGAAAAAATATGTGCACTTAAAAGGCATTTTTCTTTTCTTTAAAAAAAAAAATACTATATATATTTGAAGTGTACTATATTTTTTCAGATTTTTTTTTTAAGTACTATAAATTTCTTAGAAAATGTTGGCAACCCTCGATTCAACATTGAACCGGATCAGTGTTGTCGCCAGGGAGTGAAGAGGGCAAAGTTCTTCAAATTCATTTCGTTGTGCGATTAACCGTGCTATAAAACGCCAGATCATTGGGGAATTTCAGGAACTCCTTCGCGGATATAACACTTGCCTTCCGACGACCCCCAAACCATAATATTAGCAGATAAATCTTGAACGTGAATGGTTGGTTAAAATGTTGTTGAAATGTTTCAATAAAAAAATTAATTTTGGGAGGGACGAAGTTCGCCGGGTCTGCTAGTATATTACTTAAATGGAAAGATATACCTACCTCCAGAAAAATTTTAGCCGTTAGGTCGATTTTTCTTTTTTTGCTTACCACTAATAAATGCTTGTTTTAAGAAACCCGTTTTTAATTACGTGTTTGTTTATAGCCAAGAACTATTTTTATATAGTTTGTAATTATTTGTAAAAAGAAAATTTGTGTATATGTATGTATGTATGTATGTATGTATGCTTATATGTAAGTTCATTCGCATTCCACTTACCTTTAGTTGGCATATTTTCGCTGGCGATGGCAAACGATTCTTTGCAACATATGGCGACCAGCAGTTTCATGAATAATATTAGTTTGAGAGGCGATAAAATTGTTCGTGGCATCTTTCAGCAGTCGGTAATATTTAGCAGCACAGCTGTGCAAAGGAGGTCATACAAATACGTGAAGTATTGGGGAGGGTACAGATGCGCAACTCCGTTGGTTTGTCACAGGCTGCAAAGTAGGTATGAGAGTGAATGCAGTTGCTATTGGATTAGTCAACGGGTACGCTAACGACGCCTTAGGACGTATTTTACGCGGTTGCTAGTTGGGGCAGCGGCAAGCACTTTGTGAAAGAATCGATATAGGCGACGAAACCGTTGGGTGTGGAGTCATTAGTGTTGATATGAAGATTAAAAAGGATGTGCTAATTGTTGTTGTGTTATTCACATCGGCACTGGAATTATCAATGCAAATGTGCTGACACTGCACTTCCTTCGATTGATTCGCCTGCATTAGCTGCTTGCTGGAGATGAAAGCTTCTACATCCACTCCGTCAATATGGACGTATTTCTTTTTTTTTATACACTTAACGGTTTATTTTTTGTTCAATTTGTGTGTACATATTTCTCAGACCTATCTTAGCTTAGCATTGCCGCGTCCGGCTGGTTGCAGCCGGAAATGGCAGGTCAAAGGAGTAAGTTGCCTTCTAAAGTAGCTAAGCTATTAAATTTATTTCAGCGTACCTATTAATTTGAAATCAAAATGCAGGAAGAAATCAAACTGGGTGTGTCTCTGCTTGTTTTTGTTTTTATTTTTATTTTTACTAATGTTTTTGCCCTGTGCCCCGCAGGAGGTGGTGGGCGCGCAATAGCAATGAGTTTTGTTTACGTTCTCTGCTGCTCTTAGCTGTGTTTATTTACCTTTTGTTGACATTCGCAGCTGACTGCACACACGCTTATGCACAAACATACACGAAAGTTTATAATTTTTGTTTACCAATATTAGTTGCAAAATTCTTTTTGTTCACAGCGAAATTTACCTACTTGTTCGAATCGTAAGGTGCAAAATTTAAAACAGATTAAGTTACAGTTAAATAATCGCAAAACACCAGAACTACTCTAGCCGATAAGCGCATTAATAAATAATAGAAACAAAAGACCGAAATACTTGTTACGATTTTTTTTTTTACTTTTTTTAATATTTTTATTTCCACCTCACTTAACACTTTCACGCTTTGCAGGCCACTTTTGCTTCATCAATTTAACACTTTTCGCATTTTGTTTTCAAACCTTTTTATCGCGCAGCTTTGTTCTCTTTAGCTCGCCTTTCAGATATATTTTTACTAGTGCTTTTTCTTGCTTATTCTTACCACTTAGCGCATATATGTGCATATACATACATATGTATATGCCTATATTTTTTTACTACACCACAGAAACAACTTTGCTAAACTTACACACTTTTATTTCCGCTTCTGCTAGTCGCGTAAGAATTTCAATTCAATTTCCGCAATTTCACTATTTCTGCACCGATTAACTCTTTCGATTTTTCTACACGCTACGAAAAAACGATTAATTAGCAGATAGCAGAGACCAGGCATTGAAGAAAAGAAACAAACACGCATCGATCAAAAACACTGCGACGCGGAGCAATCTGAAAACTCCCATTCAATATTCTCCGGTGTCTAATTGAAAACTGAATTGAAGAAAGCAAGCAGACCGATTGGATGGCAAGAACTGATTAGGGTTAGTACTCCACTATGATCGCAGTACATTTAATGGGATTTTCGATAGTATTAAAAATTGACTAAACTTGTCCGCTTTATGCCAGATCTACTTAAACAGCGCTGGCACTACCAAAAATTATTCACATTAATTGTCTTTTGTTTAACTTACGACACATTTACTTGTATTGAAGCAATGGTAATGTGTGGTTTTAAAAATAATTACGAAGGAATTAACTTTCAACTGTAGTTTTACCTAAATGTAATATGCATACGTACATCTATTTATACATCTATATATGTATTTCTAAACGGCATTATTTTTTTTTGGAAGTGTCACAACTCACATAATTTCTAACAGATCCAACCATTAACGACAGTATAAGATAATACATATATGGCGCAAGTTCGCTTAAGTATCACACTTATTTAAGATATAAGGGGATGACGCTATGATCAAACCTTAACCAGCTTTCTTATTCTGGTCGAAAAATATGTGTTATAGCGAAAGGCGAATAAAAAATCGAATACCAAATTTTATTATCTGTTACGATTTAGACCATATTTAGTTGGAATTAGACTTGCTGGAGTTCCAACCCTGCCACGATTTCAACCCTGCATTAAAATCAGCTGATTGTCTGTTGTTGTCAAACAAATGTCACGCTTATTATTTACAAATTGTGATTATTTAAGCGTGAGCTGTAGATGGCGCCCGTTGCAGTAAATTTGTCATATTCGAATTGCCTACATCTAGGCTGAGTCAAATGCTTATCTACTACATTTAAACTTTTCAGCCTCATCTGTGAGACATATTTCTCTTGCGGAAGCCGTTAATACAAAATTTTATTTGATCAAAAGATAAGAATTATCTGTTATTATACTTAATAGAAATAATTAATGAGCGTTTTATGTAACAATTATCAAAGCTAAGTACATATTGCTAAAACTTTGACATCCTTACCAGACACGACAAACGCAAACTCCAATACATTCAAACAAAAATTGCTATTTCACCAACACACTCAAAGCCACATGTCCAAATTTTGTTTTCCTTCAATTCACGTAGATTGTTTTTTATATTGCTTCTTTGCTTTGCAAAAGTTGCTCATTTACACACGGCGATTTTTGTTGCCGCAACTCGACGTTTGTAGGAGAGAGCGCGACGAGGAAAGGAGAGGGGCACCGAGTTGCTCGTGCTCAACACGATCCAAAAAATAAAGGTCGCGCCATTCGCGGACCGCTAACCCTCTCCTCGTTGATTTGACAGCATCCACCCAATCGCTGACGTCATAAAATACTTTTGTTTACATTCACTGTTGCCAACTTGATGCTTTTCGCACCAAATTTAGTGGGTATTGAAAACGCGAACATTTTTGAGTTTGGTGCTGGGTGCGTTTTTGGTGCTTTTGTTATTAGTTTGAAGACACCAAATTATAAAATCTTAAAAAAATGGAAGCAAAATTTATAGCAATCATAAGCGTGGTAAGCAACTTCACAAAAATTTAAATAAAATCATGGCACAATCGTAAGCGACAACAAAATATGTGGCAGCACCTTCAATCAAGCTAGAAGAAATCGACCGTCGTGCAAGAAACATTGTTTTTATTAATTTGAATCGGCATCCTTACAATATAATTATGTATGCATATAAAGTCCATAAAATACACCAATAAATATTTGGATCTTTTTCAAATTCAAACCTTGGCAATACTGCCTTTTGTTCGATGCTCCCTCTTTTTCTTGTCGAGTTCGTCTTGCTCTCTCATTCTGGCATTTATTGACGTCACGGCCAGTTACTCTCAGCGCGATTGGCGCAATCTTGTATTCTATCATTCTTGAGCACGCAAGAATGATAGAATACAAGATTGCGCCAATCGAGCTGAGAGCAACTGGCCGTGACGTGTAAAAACACCAGAATGAGAGAGCAAGATGAACTCGACAAGAAAAAGAGGAAGCATCGAACAAAAGGCAGTATTGCCAAGTTATGAATTTGAAAAATCACCAAATTTTTATTGGTGTATTTTATGGACTTTATATGCATACATGATTTTATTCAAAGTAATAAACATCAATGTTTCTTGCAAGACGGTCGATTTGTTCTGGCATGATTGAAGGTGCTGCCACATATTTTGTTGTCGCTTATGATTGTCACTGTGCCATGATTTTGTTTAAGTTTTTGTAAAGTTGCTTACCACACTTACGATTGTTATAAATTTTGCTTAAAGTTTTTTTAGAATTTTCTAATTTGGTGTCCTCGGACTAAAACCAAAAGCACCAAAAACGCACCAAGCACCAAACTCAAAAATTTTCGCGTTTTGAATACCCACTAAAGTTGGTGCGAAGAGCATGAAGTTGGCAACAGTGAATGTAAACAAAAGTATTTTATGACGTCAGCGATTGGGTGGATGCTGTCAAATCGACGATGAGAGGGTTAGCGGTCCGCGAATGGCGCGACCTTTATTTTCTGGATCGTGGGTTGCACGTTCATTATGGTTTTCATGGCTATTGCCAAGACGAAATGAGAATTTTGTGTATAGCAACAATTGTCTAAAATTTTTGTATATGACAACGCCGAATTTGCTGCAGTTTGACCAAACAAAATTAGTTTGCTCTGAGAGTCGCCAAACTCGCTCTCTCCGAGTTTGCTGCAACAACAATTGCACGCAGTTTTCCAAACAAAAGTTCTGCATAACACCGATCTAAATGAAACGAGCAACACCAAAAGGGAATGTGAAAAATCGCGTCGACAAAAGTTTCCGTATATAAACACAGCCTATTCTTTATTTCCGTTCTTAACATTTGCCATTTTGCACGTGGAGGTAAGCTAAAATTTTAATTTAAAAGATTTTCTGGTGCGAGCGGTTGCAGTTGATGAGAAGTTTCCTGTTTTAAATTTTATTTTGTATAAAAAAGAAACAAAATTAAATAAAAATACCAAGGTTAAAGGCAAGTACAAAGTAATACTGAAAATGCAAAAACGCCATTTTGCTAATTGCTTGAGCGAGGAGAAGAAAACCTATGAGGAAAATGTAAAAATATGTATATAAAAATGCTCTTTGAACTTGCTGAAGGAACTATATTTGGGGAACATAATCATGCCTTTCCCGGTAACCCACGAATGACTTGCGCGGGAAATGCGAATCGAATTGAGAACTTTTGGTAATCTCGGACCACAAACGGTGAGCAATTTTCGTTGCTGGTTAAGAAAATGAAGCTGAATGTTAAAAATATTGTTCGGAATTCCAAATTTATACTGATTGAGGATTGTTGGGTATACGGGCTAAGGAAAATTTACTAAAAATAACGTTTTTGTATTTAATTACTATTCGTAACATTAAAACACGTCGTTTTATGTCTTAATTATAAAATAAAAATTAAAAAACAATCCTTGGAAGCCTATGCTCCCAATATTTACTATCATTGATTTCATTTATTTGTTTACCGACCAAAAAGGATATGCTCATTTATTTTTTCGAAGCTATTATACATATATATTATTTGCAATGATTCCATTTTTATATCCGAGCGCACTTGTGCACAAGGGTATTATAACTTTGTTCACATAACGGTTGTTCGAAACAGGCAAAACGAATCGAGATAGATGTATACATAAATGATCAGAATGAAAAGAGAAATCGATTAATCGGTGACTGTCTGTCCGTCTGTCCGTCCGTCCGCCTGTGCACACGATAACTTGAGTAAAAATTGAGATATCTTAACGAAACTTTAGTACGTGCACTTCTTTCTAGCGTAGGACGGATGGTATTGAAAATGGGCAAAATTGGACAATAACCACGCCTACCTCCCATATAACGGTAATTTAGAGAAACGCGAAATCTTCGATATTTTAGAAACTACTGAAGATTATTCACTCAAAATTGATATTTGCAATAATTTTTAGACGAAAAATAAGAATATTACATATTTTTGGAAAATGGGCGTAGCCACGCCCACTTATGGATACATGTGTATATCTTGGTAACCGCTGCACCAATTTCTTCCAAACTGGGCACAGTTGTTAACCTTGGTATAACATACGAAATGGCCGAAAATTTTTAAAATCGAACAATAACCACGCCCACATCCCATATAACGGTAATTTAGAGAAATACGAAATCTTCGATAAATCAGTAATTATTGAAGCTAATTTACTCAAAATTGATACACCCCGGTTTACCATGTAGCGGTAGCTTTCGGAAAGTTGAAAAACATATATTTAATACTTGCGCCGGGTATTTAATGTTCGGCTCCGCCCGAACTTGGACTTTCTTACATGTTTCTTATAGAAATTGATTGCACGCAGTTACAAATAAAGCTGTCACGTTCCACAAGCTAATCCGAGATGTTTTGACCGATTTTTATCGAATGTTAAACGCGAGTGGCTATTCGTTGCCAGAGTCTGCGACAGAGAACTATCGAGATGTTTTAACAACCGCTGGTCAGCAGCGAGGCCGAGATAATTTGATTTATTACTTCAGCTTAAGCACGATTATTTTCGAGTGGGAATTCGTCTACGAGAGAAAACATCGAGAACAATCAAGATATTTGAACAATCCGGACAATCGACTTAAACATCACGGACTCGCCCATCACTATGGACACATATGTATGTATGTCAGATCCTTGTCAAATTGTTGAACCACAAGGCATAAATCCCCTTATACCTGAAAAACTGGTTCTCAATAAAATCAATGCAATAACAACTTCTTCCAAGCCATTGAAAATATTCATTTTGTTAGGTTCCCGTTGCGCTTGCTTTCGCCTTCGGCCGGGCTTAGTGATTATAAGGCTTAAAAAGTATAATTCACCTTTCATTTCACCTGCCATTTATTGTGCATATAACTCCGTCTACGCCATCCACCACGCATATCGGAATTTACAAAAAAAAAGTGCATAGTAAAAACCATTTTTATTAATAAACTTGTTCTCGGAAGCGAGACGTATTTGCCGCAATAAGAAGAGAGAAGCCGAAATACGTGAGTGCGAAGAGCTTGGAATGCTGGCCGACATGAAGAAAACCCGAAAATTGTACCAGAGGGTTAGGCGACTTACGGAAGGTTTCAAGACCGGGGCGAACTCCGGTATGAACAACAATGGCGACCTAGTGACCGATGTCCAGAATATACTTAAATTGCGGAGGGAACAATTTTACAGCATAATGAATGGTAGCTGCGCCGAAAGTAGTGAAGAAGACGAACCCGAATCCCCAGTCGATGAAGATGGATTAGCTGTCCCACCGCTTGACTATGACGAGGTACGAATAGCGATTATGCGGCTGAAAAACAACAAGGCTGCTGGAGCTGACGGCCTGCTAGCCGAGCTATTAAAGTACGGCGGTGAGGAGCTGATGACGTGCATGCGTCAGCGCGTATGCAGAATATGGTCAGATGAACTCATGCCCGACGACTAGAATTTAAGTGTGCTCTGCCCGATCAACAAGAAAGGCGACCTATCCGAGCCGTTTGATAAGACAAGGGGACTCCCTTTCGTGTGATTTCTTTATCTGATGTTGGAGAAGATAATAAGAGCCGCAGAACTGAACCGCTCAGGCACAATACTTTACAAGAGCGTACAATTGCTGGTGTATACTGACGACATCGATATTATCGGTAAAAACAAGGGCTGTTCTGCCTTGTCGGGATTGGATAGAGAAGCAAAGCGAATGGGTCTGGTGGTGAACGAGGACAAAACGAAGTGCCTCCTGTCATCACACAAACAGTCAGGGCATACGCGTCTTGGCACCCACGTCACTGTTGACAGTTACAAGTTTGAAAAAGTAGACCTTCGTTTATTAGGGAACCAGCATTAACACCAATAATAATATCAGCCTTGAAATCCAAAATAGTGCAGCGAACTAAAATTCAGCGGCTCAGCTGTCTTGGCCATGTCGTTCGAATGGACAAAAACGCTCCTGGTCTGAAAATATTCAACGCGCGCCGCGATGCTGATAACAGAGGAAAGACCAGGTGGGGAAGGACTTTGCTTCACTTGACATTTCCAATTGGCGTCAGTTAGCAGAAAAGAGAAATGACTGGCGTGCTGTTTTGGACTCGTCCAAAATCGCTTAAGCTGATGCCAGATAAAACTTTGTAGCTTTGCGTGACATTTACAAATTTGCCAGCAAAGCGCCAGACGCAAAAGGTATGCCACAATGAACGCCAAGAAATCAATTTTGCACTGCTTTTTTACTCGTCAAAATTGCCGTGGATTTAAGATATTTTGCTTTAAAATTATCAGCAATGTAATTGAGTTTTATGTTTCAGCATGAATACTCGAATTTGGACGAAACAAAATAAATATTAAACCGGCTGATTGTCAAAGCGCGCAAAAAGATGGGAGTTGGCCATCTTTTCGCTTCGCGCTGCAGCTTCAATGATCTATGTGGCATGCTTTGTGCATTTTCATACAATTCATCTTAGCTGTCAAAGCGAATCTGTCACGTAAAGCGAAGCAAACGTTTTATGTGGCATCAGCTTTAGGTGGTCAGCGTTGCCAGGTTGATGTTTGTAATGTCATTTGGACGTTTTTTATATCCTGTTGACGTTTGGACGTTTTTTGTGTAAAAAATTACGTTTTTTAACTTCCCAGTAATTTTTCTCTGTTACTAGGTCTTGAAGTAGAACTGATTTTGAATTATTTTCTTAATAAATCTTTCCAAGCTTTGTGTTTTGCAGTAGCTTCAAAAGACTTAAATATGATGCATACAATTGCACATTAAAAACCAAATCAGGAAGAGCTGATCTCTTGCAACACGCTCGCTCGCAAGAGCATCAAAAAAGCTGTAGCAGCATAAAAAGCAGAAAAAAGTAGGCGACTTTTTTAAGACGTCATTGGAAATGTAATGAACCCAAAAAAGGCAGAAGTATTGCTATTCTCCTTTTTAGCATAACGTAGAATAGCATTTTCGAAAACCGACCCCCTTACCAAATGTCTACAAAGTTATTAAAAATCAAAAATTATTAAAAATCAACCCGATTCTTTAGCAACTTAAAACTTGTACATTATTGCCCTGAAATTTAATGGGCTATCAAACTGCGTACTCAAAATAAATTCTAAAAAATCTAAATAAAAATTTGAAAATCTAGCTTAAGCTTTGCAGCTTTTTAATTTTTGCACAAAGTTTGAAATGTAGATTTATGTTTTGTTTATTATATAACGAGCTTGGCGTTTATGGAAAAATATAACAAACATTAAATAAACAAAAGAGAAACAGCCAAAAGCGATCAAAATGGTGATGACTTAATCAGCTATTCACAAGTGTATGTATAAAATGATTTTTATATTAACGATCTCAAACCAGTTTACAATGAATTTTAAATGTGCTCTGTCAAAATGACATTTTAATATGCCTTACGTGCATATGTACCTTTGTATACAATAAAAGTTTAATAAGAACAATTTTTTGTACATTCATTTGAATAAGACGTTTTTGGGTGGGAAATGACGGTTTTCAGACCGAGAGGAACGTTTTCTCATGCCAAAGACCTGGCAACACTGTAGGCGGTTACAGCGCCAATAAAGAAGAAAACATTTTTTCATAAACTTCATAATAATTTTCATAGAAGCTGTAAAAGTATTTATTTGTTTGATTGTGCATATCGTCGATGTTTTTGCAAAACCGCCTATCGCCTAAACCGCTCGACCCTATTAAGCTGGCATTTCAGGGTACTATTTTATATATATACAAGGAAAATTTGAAAGTTAGGTAGGGGCTCGAGCACCCCCCCTGCCCCTACCTGGCTACGCCCATGGGCTCTCCATTGACAAAGTGGCGGCCGTTTTTATTTCACTAGACCAACTTTAGCGATTGTTTTGAATAAGTGTATTAAAATATTAAAGATTAATGTCATTTATTCTATATTTAGCATCATATCATTTATAAAATGTGTCTTAACAAAGCTGAATCAGATTTTCAGAAATCCAATAATGAATCCAATATGACGTCTAAGAATTAAAAAAATTACTGAATTTTCATGAAATTGGGTATTTAGTGGCTATTAAGTTAATATGGCGATCAAAATTTCCAAAAAAAAATCAAACTTGAATAACTTTGGAAATGACGAATTTCATAAAAAATAAAAAAATAAAATCCTTAAAAAACTGTTGGGGCCTAATAATAACAGTAATAATA
This sequence comes from Rhagoletis zephyria, assembly GCF_001687245.7. Classification (NCBI taxonomy): domain Eukaryota; kingdom Metazoa; phylum Arthropoda; class Insecta; order Diptera; family Tephritidae; genus Rhagoletis; species Rhagoletis zephyria. Next base: position 375,416 of record NW_016157292.1, read on the forward strand.
ACGGTATTATTACATAATTTGATCATAAATTCATTTTAGGTATGTATATATTTAATATATAATAGATCAAATTTTGCTAAACAAATACATTGTGTTACTCAATCCAAAATGACAGTTGATTTGACAGTTTTCAACCGGACAAGTTTGCATGTGATACAGAACTCGAGACCTGTGAATATAGTACGTTTAATTCTTAGGAAAGTTTTTGTGCTTTCTAGAGAAATTGACAACCCCTTCGACAGTTGTAAACTCTTAAGGTTTTTATTTGGCGTAAATTCGTGACTTGCATGTCTAAAACTACTGTCTTATCAGTAGCTTTTTAAAAAATATCAACTCTCAAAGTTTAAATTTAACATAAAATTCAAGGTTTTAATTTGACATAAAATTCGTGATCAGCATGTCTAAAAACGAACCAGTGCTATTTTCAAAAGGATTCTCTTAATTTTAGAGAAAGTGACAGTTGATTTGACAGCTGTCAACCGTCAAACAATAAAATTTATGGTCCAAAACTTACCAATACAACGTTAGGATACTGTTCCACTACGGGTTTTGAATATTTAATAAAACAATTATCACCATTTCGGAATATTTCATTTTTAAACCCCAATGGTAACCAAAAACCAACAAAGAATCAACTTTGTTTCCAATGCGCTGATTACTCTAGCGATGCGTTTCGATAACTTTTCGGATGCGTTTTGGAAAAGTATACATTGTCAACCACTTGTAGTTCGGCGTTATTGAACATTAAACTTTGTACGTATGCAATGCAATTGACGTTTTGGAAGTCAGCCAGACACACGAATAAAAATGTTTGTATACACGCATTTGTACATATGTATATACATATCTACATTAGAGTGGTCCGACAAAATTTTTTCCGAAATAGGGTTCGGGGCACCTTCCAACATTTTTCCATTTGCCGAAAAAGGTGGTGGCACCAAACTTCACGTGTCTAAGGGTGCTCATGAAATGTTTATATTTTACTCTAGAATTATGTTGTACATATCGACCCCTTTGCGCGAAATCATTGTATGTTCCATATACACAAAAGTATTTTGTGCAAAGTTAAAAATTTTAAATTAAAGAAATTTTGAAAAGTAGTTTCTGTCACATACGACAATTTTGCGGCAAAGGGGTTGATATACGTATTAACCAAACAATTGATTAAAAATAAATTATAAAATAAAATAGATAGGCACTTACACATATGTTAGTGTTTGGCCGAGCTTCTCCTCCGATTTGTAGTATGCGCCATGATATTGTGACGCAAAGGGGAGGGACCTACAGTTTTACGCCGACTCCGAACGGCGATTGTATTTTTATGGAAAGCTGTTTTTCATGGCAGAAATACACTCGCAGGATTGCCATTGGCTGTCGAGGGGCGACCGCTATTACAAAAAAAAACTATTGTGTTTATAATTTTTATTTATATTTTTTTTTATATTGGGTTTTTTATTTTCGTCTGTTTCAAAGGGATTCAGTAGCGCATTTCAAGACAATTGCAATTCTATCATCAAAATATTCAAATACCTTCCCTTTAAGAGCCGCCGAACTAATGTTTAATTCATACCTCTTCGCAGGTATTATGCGGGATAAGAATGGATTTGTCAATTAATAAATAGGGATAATTTTTTCTTTCAACTCTATCACAAATTAGGTTATTCCCTTATTTACAATTTGATTGAAAATTTAGCACTTTTTTTATTGTTTAACGTAATTATAATATCGTTTTTATTTAATTAATTTATACATTAAATATTTATAATTAAATTTACTTAATAAATTCAACTATATTTTCTTACGGACTAGAAATACTATAAGATTACATTTGGTTAAGCAACAAAAATACTTTTGAAGCGTCTTCATTCAGAATCCCACACCACCGCACTGGTCATCGTGGCCCCCTATGGGGCTATCACCATTACAATAAGGAACAAAGTGCATACAGAATGATGCACACATACAGTCACAAATAAATTATCTTACAGCATGCGGATGTGAATGCCTCCGCCTCACACACATTCGCCTAACTTAGTTTGGCTTCTTGCCATTTAGCCTATCTTGAATTTCCTGAAGACTCAGTCCTTTGGTTTCCATCACAATGAAGAGGACAAAGAAGAAGGCAATAACGCAGAAGATAGCAAACAACCAGAAGGCATAGTATGAACCCAAAGCGTCCAGCGCTGGGTACCAACGTGTCACCACGAAACCTAGAGTCCAGCATGTCGAAGCGACGATCGACGAAGCGATTGACTTAACATTGGCTGGGAACATTTCACCCAACACCGCCCATGGAAGTGGACCGAAACCAATGCAATAGACAATGTTATACAGTACAAGTGCAGGTACTGGCAGCCAGCTAAGACTGCTTGCATCGCCAACAGCTTGAACGTAGAAGAAGGAGCCCAATGCAACCAAGCCAACGCTCATGAAGAATGCCGAAATCAGCAAGATAACCTTGCGACCCATACGATCAGCAATTATAGGTGTCAAACCAGATGAGCCCACTTGCACGCAGCCTACAATAATGGTGGCAATGGCTGGATCCAAGCCGGTGTTGGCACCCTCGAAAATCGATTGACTGTTGAAAAGCACAACGTTGATACCGGACAGCTGCTGGAAGGCGACCAGACCGGCTGAGATGATGAGTGCTTTGCGGTTGCCGGGATTCTTAACAATGTCAATAAAGGTGCCCTTATTGGCCATCGACTCCTCAACTTCACCCTGAATGGTAGCCATCTCATCCTGAACAATATCCAAGCTCTGGCCACGCAAAAACTGCAGAGAATTCAATGCATCAGATTTATGGCCTTTGCCAGCATAGTAGTAAGGACTCTCGGGCATGAAGAAGAATACGACATCGAAGATAATTGGTATAACAAGACAGCACCATTGCAAAGCCATGTAAGATACATATGGACCGATAGCGTACACGTACAGAATGCCAGCTGTAGAGAGGAAGAATGGAAAAAATTTGGTTGCGAATTAGTACTTGTGATTTGAAGGTCATAACGATAAGAGAATTTAGGTAAGTACAAGATCAGTGTCACTTACCAACAATGAACAGCTGCATGAGTGAGCCAGTGGCACCGCGTACCGCATCTGTCGCAATCTCACCAACATACATTGGTTGCACAGTCATAACAAAGCCTACACCGAAACCTTGAATGAGACGGCCAAGTAATAACACCCATACTTGGCTAGCGACCATCATGCAAACTGAAGCGACAATGAAGAAGATCGAACTGGAAAGTAGCACCCATTTACGGCCAATTCTATCGGCAAGTGGACCAGCAATAAAAGGTGCTGTAAGTAAAGCAAATTAATAAGATATAAAGATATGAACGGGTTTATTTTCTTAACAAACCTGCCAAGGCACCCAATGCCAAAATCGATGAAATCCAGGCATCGTTTTCAGATGTGATTGGCGTATCTAGTGGCGAGTCGGTGGTATCTTGCGCCTTCAATTTGGGTCCTACTGGTGACGTCCAGCCGAGACAATTGCCGACCGCAAAAGCTGATAAATTTGCTGCAAAGTTAAGTATGAATAAGTTAACTTTTGTTGTACATAGAAGCCATAGGTACTCATAATACATGCATATATGTATGTATTTATATGTATATGCATAAGAGTTAATCAAATAATGAAAATAATATCAGCGCTGAGTAGTCAAGAACTGTAGTGGNATAGAAGCCATAGGTACTCATAATACATGCATATATGTATGTATTTATATATATTTTTATCAGACTCTTGAGAGAAAGGTTGAGTTCGATAGAAGTGTAGCGTTATGGACTGATTTACGGAAAGCATTTAACCTTTAATTTCTAAGTGAATTGGTTTTTGTGTATGTATAAAGAAAAACAACTTGAAAAAGTTGGCTTGAATTTTTGTATGATAACTAGTTAGTGAGTCCTTTTTAAACTGAACGAGCTCAATTTGAGATATTTAATATGTAGATATATACATATGTTAATACAAATATTTAAATTTTAGTTTATGATTTAAAATAAAATATCCACTTTTAAAATTATTTTAGTAACGTAATTTAAATTTCAGTTTAAATAAACAAAAATTAAACTTGTTTAATAATTATTAATGAATGTAACTCCTGATCCCCTAACTAGAANTTTTAGTAACGTAATTTAAATTTCAGTTTAAATAAACAAAAATTAAACTTATTTAATAATTATTAATGAATGTAACTCCTGATCCCCTAACTAGAATTTTTTTTTTTTAATTTCACTCACCCGCAACAGCAGCGATGAAAATTCTTATAGTCTTAACTGGCTCCATTCTGGTACTGCGTGAATATCCGTCGCTTATCTGAAAAGGACTTACTTCACTGTATTTCACTTGTGAGTTGTGTTCTTGCGAACTCATTTAGTAGTAGAGTGGTGATTATGTATGAAGGCACAACGGCGTTAACTAGCCAAAGCTATTAGTAGCTGAAATTAATGAGAGACACATTTGATGATAAATTGCTGTTATCAAACAGACATATATGTACATACATATATGCGAGTACATACATACATACGTACATATGTAATGTGATATAAGCAATTAACGCTGAGTCTGTTGTGAAGTAAAGTACATAAATTACTCTTTGAAATTCCACAAGTGCTAATAAATTAAAAATTTCATTATGATTTAAATTGCGTACATACATATTTCTATACATAATTACAATAATTATTATAATTGACAATATGTCACAAAATAATACCTATAGAGATTTCCACAAATAATTGAGCGATTGAGTGAGTGTGATAAATCGGTTTCCAAAATGATAAGAACCTATGTACATATTTTGGAAATTCCAGCTGAACTGAACTCCTGCTAAAATATTTGGCATCATATGGGGTATTAACTCAAACTTGTCTATAGCGCATGATCGTGCGTCTGATGATCTTGATATAATTAACTCTAAACTCTTAGGCACAGGATCAATGAGAATTTTTTCAACCACTTCTCTTTAAATATTTCTGCAAAATTTGAGCAAAAAGTAGAATAAAGATATTTTTCTGAAGCTAATTCAATTTCGTACATAGTAAGTAATTTATTAATTATTTTTCACCCATAAATATTTCGTTCATGGACCGAAGTACCGTGTTTTTAACAAAAATCGCGAGAAACTTTAGTCACAAATAATTTCATAAAGCTACCTTTTTTTTAAATGAACAAAGTGATAGTTTTTCACCCACAAATATTATTGCTGGAAGAACGTTATAATAAAAAAAAAATAGGTAGATATGCATAAACGGCAGTCAGCTCTTCCTGTCGGTGGTGTTCAATAAGACAGTTTTTCTTAAAAGCAATTTTACTCATTTCAATTCCTTTTAGCAACTTTAACAAACATACACCCTTTGATCAAAGAAGAAACCAAACTAGGGTTTGATATATTTCTATATTTTTTTTTTAATTCGTTAAGCTTTTTTACCACATTTTTGAATTTTGTAGCTATCACGTTTTTCCAGCAAATGCGCAATATGGATATTGACTTACAGTTAGCATAAACAAACCAAAATAGCCGAAATAGCAATTTCAAGGGTATTTAAATTTTAATAATTGTAGGAATATGTTTATAAATAATTAGAAGAAAATTGCTCAACAGCAAAAAGCTGTGAGTATAAGCATTTCTACATATCTATATTTAATATATTCATAGGAATGAACGTAATACGTATGTATGTGGTAGAAGAATACAACAGGGAAAGAACTCAGCACTAAATATTAAGGTGAAAAAACACATTGAGCTACCTGAACAATTTTGGAACAAAAAGCTAACCATTAACGCCTAATTTATTTTAAACGTACTAAAATATCAGTACACTTTTACATTAAGGCAAATAATAAAAAACACAGTCTGTGGCCTTCCTGATCTAGTTATTTTCCATATTAAAATTCCATAGAATTCCATACATTACTTTTTTAATTGTATGATTCAATACTAATCAATATAACAAATTTGTTTTTGTTCACTTTTTTTTACATACTACATGGCGCAATTGATAAAGACGCCTCTAACTAAATAAATCAGTAAAGAGAATGAGTCTACAACGAATTGATTACAGTATGCTCACACTTCAATTGATAAGCAATGGAAAAAAGTTAAGAAGCTATGTTTTAATCAACAATAAATGAACTAAAAACAGGTAAATAAACAAACAAAAGTCAAAAAAAGTTAGCTGAGGCAAATGCTGATCTTAAAGCGTTTTGGTTTCCGTACAATTGCAGGCTGTTGGTAAGTATTTACATATGTACTAGCGATGTTGCGAATGTGGAATTTTAGAAATCCGCAGATGCGAATGCGGATGCGAATGTTTAAAAGCTAACAATTTATGATAATTAATTTATATTTTTTATTGAAATATTTTTCAATATATGGCTTTCCTCGTTTGAAAGCTATTTAAGTCCTCTTTCATTTGCCACCAAACTTGTTTAATTTGGATAAGCGGTTTGTTCATTGTCTGGAAAGGACTCTTATTTCGGAATAAAAAATATTTGCCAAGTTTAACTCGTAAAAAAATAACTATAATTTCCGGTCCCTCAATATTCGCATTCGCAAAAGATCCGCATTGATTTTTGCGAATGCGAAAGCGAAAGCGAATGTTAAAATTAGTGCTGAAGCTCCGCGGTTGCGAATGCGAATGCGAATGTTCGCAACAACCGTGATATGCACATATGTATGTAAATAGAGTCGAATAGGCCAGCAAGCTACCTGCGTCAAAGCATAAACTAGATTAAGCATTTATTTGTACAATAATTTAAGATTTTTTATCAGACGCGGCGAGATGTTGCACATACATCCATATGTATGTATGTATGTATGTGCATCTTCATCTATCTGTCGTGCGCAGACAATGTAAATAAACGTATTATAAAAATATTTTAAGCTTTTACTTCTGAAGTAGCTAAATGGCTATTTTTGGAAATCATTTTAAAACCCTTGCTATTTGTAGGATTTAGCAGAAATGCTTCTATTTGTGCAATGTCGCAATGTTGAGTGCTTAGTATTTATCTATGTTTGCATTTGCTTAAAATAAAGTGGCTTCGGTCGAATAACTTAATACCTCATTTAGATAAGTAAGCTGATTCTCACAGTGTCAATAAAAATTTAGAAATTACAAAATCTCAAACACGTTTCTGTCCAAGGCGAATTCATATAAGGTGGTAGCGGTAGTACAAAAACAAAAACTAACATGTCTTTTGTTTTCGTTTTCGGTACACAAATGTCAAATTCCAGCTATTCTTCGCTCAAGGAGGAAGAGGGAAAGAAAATGCCAACACTCTTTCTTTCGCATTCACTCATAAGGAGTTTTGACATATGTGTACCGAGGCGAATTAAAGCAGCTGTTCTAGCAACACCACCTTATATAAATTCGCCTTGTTTCTGTCTGAGCTTGGTAAACTTCATTGACACTAAAAACCGTATGTATGTATGTATACCCAAACATGCATAGGTATAATAATTTTAAGTACATTTGTATATTAATATGGCAAATTCCAAGATGAGAACTTTCAAGTTCAAAACAGCAGGTATATGTATATCAACGATCAAGTACTTCAATTTAAATTCTATGTCACCAATTCATGTGTATCTATATATGTAAATGTATGTACATTTGAGTACAGTTAGTGCTTGTATTGGGGTAAGGTATTTACTTCGCGATCACATCTGGCTTCCGGACAACATTTGTTGATTTGTTTGTCACTTTTAACTGATTCATCGAACGCGATTGACGTTTACGATGTGCCAAAAAATGCGTATGTTATCGCATACATATGTTTTTGTTTACTAACTTTTGCTGTTGTATTAACACAATTTCGATTAGCTAGCGATAATCAGTGCGCGTAAAAAAAGCTGAATGGAAAAGTTTTTACACATACACATTCACATACATAAATATATATATGTATGTATGTATGTAGCAGGGTCAGGCATGCGCATAGCTGTCTGAAATGTTTACGTGCATACATATGTATGGACGTGAGTGCAGTTGTGAGTGCGGGAACATGTGCGGCCGAAGAATTGTTGATTAGGCGGACACTAAGTGTCCGATCGACCGCAGGGTTTCTTATCATTGAAGAAATCTACAATCTCAAGTATGCGATAGTATTGCGTATATACGTACATTCATATGTATACCCAATTTTGATTTATGACGTTAAAAAGTATGTAGGTAAACACATATTTTTAAGAAAAAAGTATCTTACCACATTCGACACAGATAAAGTCATACAAAACATATGTACGTTGATGAACTTGAATTGAAAATGCAAACTAAGTGAAAGGAGGTCTAATCATTTGCTTTGTTTTTCGTCAAACTTCCGTGCAAATGCAACTACAAATGTGTTTGAAAGCTTGAATTTTTTAATTTGAGGACGCTTTTAAATAAAATGTACGCTTTCGCGGTTGAGATGGCGGAGGTTTTAATAAAATGTTACATGCACATTTGGACACGATCAATTGACAATATTTAACCTCAATCCGGAAAAGTTTGTGCACTGTTAAGTAACCATAGGCGAAATATAGATCCGTCACAATATACAGCATACAAATAAACTGTCAATGCAATGGACTCCTCCGTGTGAACGTATGCACCAACAAATACCAAGGTCGGTCTGTACCCTAATAAGGTCACATCGACTAATTTGAAAAAGGGTAAATCGATACCCGGCGGATAATATTCTGAACTAAGTATGTACATTAGTTTTAAGCAAAAAGAATTGACACAAGCGCCTTTTGCTGTGAGCCTTGACAAAACCCATTATTCGAAAGGTAAACAAATTTGAAAAAAAGATTGAATATATCGAACTAAGCTCAAACTATTTTCAGAAATAAAAGCTTTTTGTTGGGAACAATATATTGAAACAAAAATAACTTTATTCCTCTGTGCAAAATAAAAAGTTTTACTTAAATTATTTTATAAATTGTGAGTGCAAAGAAGTTTTAGAACAAAAATTTAAGTTATCAGAAAAATTCTACATACGAAAAAAATTAAAATTCTCGACAAATGGTAGCACATCAAAATGTTTACCAGTTTTGACTACTTTTCTTTAGGTTTTTTGAAGTTTTATTACTTGTACATAAAAGTATAGCTCTTTATCTAACAAATACTATATAAATCTAATTTTTTTTTACTGACGGTGTTATGTTACTTTGATTGGAAGAAAATGCGTGATACCGTCAGCAAAAAAATTATCAAAAAGAAACGCGATTTTTTAGCAACTTTAGTTTTTAGTTTTTTTTAGTTTTTTCGTGCCGAGTAGTGGAAACTTGCACTATATTTTACTAGAATTAAATAAGCTATAAAACTGCATACCAAAAATTATTCTAGAAATTAAAATTAAAATGCATGGAATTGGGTTAAAAAGGTTGTGGAATTTTTATAATTTTTGTACAAAGTCTGAAACATAGATTTGTATGGTACTTCTTAGACAAAAAGCTATAATTTTATGTAAAAATAATGAACCTTCAAATAAAATCAAATGAAAAGTTGTCAAAACTGGTAAAAATATTGATGTGCTATCGTTTTTCGCGGGGTGTACATTTGTACATATAACGGGTGATTTTTTAAGAGCTTGATACCTTTTTTTTTAAAAAAAACGCATAAAATTTGCAAAATCTCATCGGTTCTTTATTTGAAACGTTAGATTGGTCCATGACATTTACTTTTTGAAGATAATTTCATTTAAATGTTGACCGCGGCTGCGTCTTAGGTGGTCCATTCGGAAAGTCCAATTTTGGGCAACTTTTTCGAGCATTTCGGCCGGAATAGCCCGAATTTCTTCGGAAATGTTGTCTTCCAAAGCTGGAATAGTTGCTGGCTTATTTCTGTAGACTTTAGACTTGACGTAGCCCCACAAAAAATAGTCTAAAGGCGTCAAATCGCATGATCTTGGTGGCCAACTTACCGGTCCATTTCTTGAGATGAATTGTTCTCCGAAGTTTTCCCTCAAAATGGCCATAGAATCGCGAGCTGTGTGGCATGTAGCGCCATCTTGTTGAAACCACATGTCAACCAAGTTCAGTTCTTCCATTTTTGGCAACAAAAAGTTTGTTAGCATCGAACGATAGCGATCGCCATTCACCGTAACGTTGCGTCCAACAGCATCTTTGAAAAAATACGGTCCAATGATTCCACCAGCGTACAAACCACACCAAACAGTGCATTTTTCGGGATGCATGGGCAGTTCTTGAACGGCTTCTGGTTGCTCTTCACTCCAAATGCGGCAATTTTGCTTATTTACGAAGCCATTCAACCAGAAATGAGCCTCATCGCTGAACAAAATTTGTCGATAAAAAAGCGGATTTTCTGCCAACTTTTCTAGGGCCCATTCACTGAAAATTCGACGTTGTGGCAGATCGTTCGGCTTCAGTTCTTGCACGAGCTGTATTTTATACGGTTTTACACCAAGATCTTTGCGTAAAATCTTCCATGTGGTCGAATAACACAAACCCAATTGCTGCGAACGGCGACGAATCGACATTTCACGGTCTTCAGCAACACTCTCAGAAACAGACGCAATATTCTCTTCTGTACGCACTGTACGCATTCGTGTGGTTGGTTTAATGTCCAATAAAGTAAACTGAGTGCGAAACTTGGTCACAATCGCATTAATTGTTTGCTCACTTGGTCGATTATGTAGACCATAAATCGGACGTAAAGCGCGAAACACATTTCGAACCGAACACTGATTTTGGTAATAAAATTCAATGATTTGCAAGCGTTGCTCGTTAGTAAGTCTATTCATGATGAAATGTCAAAGCATACTGAGCATCTTTCTCTTTGACACCATGTCTGAAATCCCACGTGATCTGTCAAATACTAATGCATGAAAATCCTAACCTCAAAAAAATCACCCGTTATTTTTTGTCAACCGTTATTTTTTCTTCAAAAAATTCAATTTAGGAAGTAATGTTTTTATACAAATCTAAAATCCATAATAATTAAGAACAAATCGCAAGGATCAAAAACAAAAAAAAATCTATACGAATTTTTTGTTAATCGATAATAAGTTTTCCTTCCCAAATTTTTACAAAACAAAAAATTTTCAAAGACGTTTAAAATGAAAAAACTTTTAAGTATAGAAATAGGTTTTCATAAAACAAATCAGCTTCCTTCCCGACTTGAAAAAAAAAGTTTGTTTTGTAGTATGTGTTCAATTTCATATCGGTGTATGTAAATATTTATATTGCTGCAGATAATAGCAATTTTTAGTTAGTAACTGTCATTTCCTTAACACTCAGAAGATGGGCTTTAAATAAAACATAAATATTTCGCAAAATAAAACTAACTAAATAACAAGGAAAAAATTCTGACTCTCAAACTTTCAGAAATGTGTTGGAATGCCATTTTAAAAAATATATATATGTATATGTATATTGAAATTTTTGACGAGTATAATATTTTTATACACTAATTTAGCACATTAGTGAAACACGAAGCAACAAGAGCTTTAGTAACCAATATTTTATTACATTTTTTCAGTGTTTAGATTCTTATTCATGATATTTTGTAGTAATTTGCTTTCTAGTTCATTGTTTCAACATTACATACTAAAGTAATATTCAGACTTTTGATTTTTTGTTTGCAGCACTTTTAAATGATTTGCAATTTTGCCATGCCTCCACTTGCACCAGCCTTATTGCTCTGTGCTCTTACAAACGTCGAGCAATTAACTATAATTGCAAGTAAGAATTTTTATAAATCACAACTAAAATAAGCTAGCCGTTTAATTTCGCACGCTGGGCAATTGCTGTCATATGCAAATACATACATACATACATATGTAGTATGCATATGCACAAATATATGTATGTAGGTAAATATGGATGTATAACCGCATAAGTCGCGTGTGCAATGAATATTAAGCATTTTAAGTCAACAATTACTTGAAAGTTTCAAGCTTGTGGGAATCACATAAAATAAATGATGAAGAAAAAAATTTAGGTTTACTATATTTATACTTAAATAGATGCAATTAATGGACTTAAGTGTTTGATGCAAAAAAAAAAGAATTCGCCTCCATAGCATAGCTTACACAAAAAAATGATGTTCCGTGATACTAACTAAGTACGCTTGAACGGACGGAACACAAGCAATTTGTATGCAAAAACATTTAATATAAATGATTCTCACTTTTTCTTTCTTCCGCACTGATATCCTTTTCTACCGTTGCACTTGTTAAATTTAATGGTTTACTGAAATTATGTGTATCCTTAATATCCTGCGCACTCTAAGTGGAAGCCATGCAATATCGTTCACGTTTTATAATCTTTTATTTTGAATTTGTAACAACGAGTGTTTCGTACCTTAACGCTTACTGAGACAAAGACCACCCTTATATGGTCACTATTCGTACCGTAATGATACGATTGGGGCGATTTCGGACGCAATTTAAATGCTTTTTTCGGCAGCGCATCTCGCTATCAATAAAATTTTTATACATATGTACTAGTGAACGCATTACATTGCGTCGCTGCAGATTAAAACCGGCGCGATCGTTAACGATCGTTATGCACGATCTCTCACTAGAAACATACACATACTACATATGCATTCGTTGATATGGGTGTGCATAGGAATATGTATATAAATATGTATAAGCAAGAGTATCATAATAAGTGCCTGCTTAAGCTTATCAGTAAGTAGCGTGCCGCTACAAATGCGACGGCTCTGCGTGGCTGCGACGTCGACTGAGCAATTGTAAATATATTTACATATGTATTGCATATACTACACACATAGTTAACATCCAATCAGCGATCGTTTGGCATATTCGTCAAGTTCAATTGGACCGAAGTTGTGATAAGCGTGTGATAAGGGCGCATTGCGTAGTGATTAGTAAGTCTAGGCGAGCGTGCTCGAAATGCAAGCCTGGATGCGTATGTATCTACATACATACATAAGTATGTACCTACATATGTAGATGAGTAGTTTTAATTGGGGTAGTATTTGGCCGAGCGGCTTAAGTTTTTGGCTGACAATAAAGTTGTGCTAAGCTTCGTGTACATTTGTCTGTCTATATTCTACTCTTATTTCAATAAACATAAGCACTGTTATAAATGTTTTTTTTTTTTGTAGAAACCAAATCACTATAAGCTATTTATTATATTTGCGTTTACCTGTTCGCATAGATACTACATTCATATAAAGAAAGACAGATAAAATTTTGTGAAAAGCATAAATCTTAATAAAGTCCTGTACAATAATCCCCTAAATACTAAATAAAAGTAGGCGTTCAAGAAATTAAATACTTTGACATCGTAAAAATACATATGAATGTACAAATGTTACAGCGTCAATTAAGAAAAAGAAGAAGAGTTTCCACATTTTTTAAAATTATAAGATCTTCACCGTTTGTTGGACTAAAAAAGGATCACTCCAGCGCCTTCGTCTTGACCTGCGGGCTGTGTCGGAGCCCCAGCCCCTAAACTTAAACGTAGAATATGTGATATTATTTAGATCCCATTGAAGTTAAAAACGGTACATGAAATATGCGTTTTGAGTGTATTGAATTGAATTTAATAAATCAATATGAATTGCAAAATATTAATACTAAGCAATAGAGAAGCAGTTACACATTAACTTTAATCATATGCCATGACGTGTGTCATTATTTCAATTCAGTTTTACTTCCTTTCATACTGCAGAAATTTCTATTACATTTTATATTAGCCTAGGTCCCCGTATTAGTATTCTTCTTCGTGTTCGTGCTCGTCTTCGGATTTGTGCATTAGTTAGCTAAGACTTTTGAAACAGCTGGCAACCGTCCTAAATATAGTTAAGAAATAAACCAATCACTGGCGTCTGATATTGGCATACCTACTTATTGCATGTGCATGATGAATTAAGTTAAGTTTTTTTTTTAAATAAGTGGCTAACTTCCCAAATACAGTTTAGAAGTAAGTAAAGCCTTTTTAAACCCATTTCATTTGATACCCATATTTTTAATAATTTCTTTAAATTATTAAACAAAATTAGTTTACCTTTTTAAACAGGTGGCAACCATCCTTAATATTCTAAATATTCAAACAGAGGATATCTTATGACTATCGTTTCACGTCATATTTTAATATTTGATTTAACTTATGCATACTTAAATTAAATTTTAATTTTAAAACAGGTGGCAACCCTATTCAAACTACTTTAAAACTAAAATCTTGTTAAACCTTTTTTGACTGGCACACATACTGCGTTACGTATTTAAATTGTGTATCTAATTCCCTTAATTCAAGTATAATTTAGGGTCTAAAACATATGGCAAGCTGGAATTTTAACCCATGTCAATTTATACCCTTAGTCTAATAATTCATTTGACTTATTAAATAATTTAAGTTTATTTTTTTACGCAGGTGGAAACCCTCTTTAATGTTCTAAAAATTCTAAAACTAAATATTTCTGAACAACCTTCGTTTGACGCTAATATTTCAATACTTTATATATGTATGTATATAGTAATTTAATTCGACTTTTATAACAGATGGCAATCCTGTTCAAATTTTGTTAAAGCTTTTTCGTCTGGCACTTGTATTGTGATACATATATAATTTATCTAACACTCTTAACCCAAATTAAATTTAATTATAGAATTAGGTGGCAACCCTCCTAAATGCAGTTTGGAAATACAGTTTCTTCAAAGCAATTTTCATTTATATTCAATTGAAGTAATTTATTTAACCTATTGCTTATATTAGTTCTAACTTTTTAACAAGGTGGCAACCCTCTGCAAAATATTTTCAAATCACAACCTCTTTCGTTTGACGTCCATATCAGGATATACATTTAAATTTTCTGCCTTTATTTAAGTCGAGCTTGCTTTTTGAAACAGGTGGCAACCCTCCTACATATAATTAAGGAATAACGCATTTTCAAAACCATTTCAATTGGCACTCATATTGTAATAATTGATTTAACTTAAAAATAATTTGAATTTATTTTTTTTTAACCGGTGACAACTCTTTTTCAAAAAATAAGAAGTTATTGCACATCCACAGGCCAAGCCCTTTAATTTAATACCTCATTTTGTAAAATCGAACGAATTATGTATTCATATGTACATGGTCTCTTACTTGCAACGGAATGCATCTGCAAATCGTTACACCCCACGATCCAGAAAATAAAGGTCGCGCCATTCGCAGACCGCTAACCCTCTCTTCGTCGATTTGACAGCATCCACCCAATCGCTGACGTCATAAAATACTTTTGTTTAAATTCACTGTTGCCAACTTGATGCTTTTCGCACCAAATTTAGTGGGTATTCAAAACGCGAAAATTTTTGAGTTTTGCGCTTGGTGCGTTTTTGGTGCTTTTGTTTTTAGTTTGAAGACTTCAAATTAGAAAATCTTAAAAAAATTGAAGCAAAATTTATAGCAATCGTAAGTGTGCTAAGCAATTTTACAAAAATTTAAACAAAATCATGGCAGTTACAATCATAAGCGACAACGAAATATGTGCAGCGCCTTCAATCATGCCAGAAGAAATCGACCGTTGTGCAAGAGACATTGATTTTTATTAATTTGAATCGGCATCCTTACAATTAAATTATGTATTTATATAAAGTCCATAAAATACACCAATAAAAATTTGGTGCTTTTTCAAATTCAAAACTTGGCAATACTGCCTTTTGTTCGATGCTTCTTCTCTTTCTTGTCGAGTTCGTCTTGCTCTCTCATTCTGGTATAATTTGACGTCACGGCCAGTTGCTCTCAGCTCGATTGGCGCAATCTTGTATTCTATCATTCTTGGTTACACCCTAATTCACGAATGAAAAAACTGTCTACCTTTGGCTGATGAAAATAAACCATTGCAGGTAGCGATCAGATACAGACAACAGATCAATTAAGCACCAGGGGTTAGAAGTTACAAAGAACGTTTTGCAGTATCACCGACGATATGTACATAGATTAATACCCGTAAAAGAGAAACAGATCCACATTAAAATTCGTTTCGTAATAAAACAAATTGCTATTTTATTTTAATTTTAGCCTTAGGATGCTCAATATTTGTTGAATTTATATAAAATTTGTACACAATAATATTTCCCCCAAAGAACCTATATCCCGAAAATGAAGGTTATATTTGCAAATCCAAAGTTGTTAGAGCACTTTAAAGGCTCAAAATTTACCCCAAAATAAGCCAATATTTACCGTTGTTTTTACGACAGACACCGAATCGGTTACTTACATAAATGTACCAGTCGATAGGTCTGGAATTTTTTCTTTAAAACGGCATACCTTTCTTTGAAATTGCTTCACTAGTTTTCGTGTGGAAAGCGTTTTCGTGAAGCTCTAAAAATTACATCTACAACATTTGAGCATAGCCTCCATATCGAAACGTAATACTAGGTTCACATATAAGTAGATTATCCTCATTTTCGAGCTTAACACCCTAATCTGTAATTATAACAAGAGATTAGCCATATAAAATTCGTCCCTTGTTAATCTGTAATTATAAAATAATCTCAGATTTAACCGATAACTTTTCGGTGTCCATCCTAGTTTTATCGATTGTTTTTGCGAAAAAGAGGAGAAATGGCAAATGTAAAAGTAAACAAAAATGTACGCCAGCAAGTAAAAGAGGTTTGTAAAGGTATTTTTAATAAAATGTTAAGTTAAAATATATTTATATTGCTTATTATAGCAGAAAAACGTGATCACGGTGGCACAGAGAAGAAACATAACTTTTCCTTGAGATGTGAGAATAACAAGCACAACAAATTTGACGGCTAATGATCTGAGATTTGCCTGTGTAAACGGGGTGATTAAAAAACGAGCTTTGATTGAGAAAATATTGATATGTGAACATAGTTTAAGACGTATTCTACGTCAAAATGAGGTTCCAGGTGAAAGAATATGGTCTCCGGATGCGCAACAAGGGTTTTTTTTTTTTTTTTTTGGAGTAGGGTGCTACCTATTTTAAATAGCACTTCACATGCAGAAATCTGTTGGGTTTTGATTTTAACATAAAAATGGTATAGCAGTGCAAAGTATTCATAAAGGCCCGTTTACATAGAACTTTGGCGTTGCGTTGGCGTTGGCGTCGCTTCAACAGCTGACTATGAATACATGAATTCAAATGCAGCCGTCCACATAGCCAAAATTCGACAACGCTCACGCCAACACAAAGCAAAAAGATGGCCAACTCTCAACTTTTCGCGTGCGTCGCTCGTCAGCTGTTGCGAATAAATAAAATTATGTGAAATATTTTTCCTTTTTAATCAAGTGCGGGCAAGAAATATCGTTTTTAATGCAATTATTGATATGAAATATTAATTTATCTGTCGTTAATATGTTAATTTAGTGGCCCAAGGATTCGCCGCCAAGCGTTCATTGTAGCAAGCATACTTTTAACGTGCGTTCTGTCAAACCAACGCCAACGCCAACGCAACGCCAAAGTTGTATGTAAACGGGCCTTTACTGAGCTATTAGCGTATTATGCATGTGCTTTCTGTTCAATAATTCGAAAGGGTATCTACTATATTTTTAGTATATTTTTAGTAGATATGAAGCTAATAATTTTAGGAAATTGGTTAAAAGGTTACGATGTGTCATTTTCGCTGAGGTGAGGTGTTATATTTACAATATTTGGACAAAAATGTTTCTATATATGTATGTATGTACTCGTAATTCGTTATCTAGGTATACATATATCTCGTAGCCGTCATTAAAAAATGCTTGCTTTAGTGAGTACATTCTTAAAAAGTATTAAGTGAAGTCACGACATTTTACATGGAGTATTAATTCAAACAAAATATATGCACATGTGTACATACATACGAGTATGTATATAAATGAAATGAGGCCTATAAATAGCTGCAAAAGTCGATAGCTCCAAAAATAATAGTTTTAGAGGAAGAAACACATTCTGCTGCACTGAAACTTCCTAGTACTTATTACATGATGCAAGGAAGGTCTGAAATTATACTCATTTATTACATCATTTAATAAATTTTTCCTTTACAACTCACTTCCAGTTTTGTTCTAGTTCCGCTCAGAATTAGCGTCTTTTAATGCGCTTTAAATTAATATAAGCTAATTTGGTGTGCATAAAAAATAAAAATAAATAAATTTTTGAAGAACACTCCATTATTATGAGAAAATATTTTTTCACATCGATTGCTTATATGAGTATTCAACATAAAAAATATTTTCTGATATTAGAATCCATTTTAGACTTATCTGTCATCGGTTAAATTATTATACTATATCGGTTCTTAGTAAAATTTACTATTGGATTTCAAAGCTAGAAATAAATACCAGAGTTGTTAGTTAAGCCACAGATGGGTTGAAAAGTCGGAAAAAATGTTTTGTGTGAACTGCAGATAAATGGTATTGAATATATGCTCCCGAAATGCACAAAACATTTATAAACAATCAAAAAGGTTTTCCAGCACTCTCAATTCTTGCATTAAAAATGGTTGTACATAAATACGTTCATTCTGGCTCAATGCCATTTTTTTTTTTTTTTTGTTGTATAAAAGTAATCCAAGTTCTGTACACAAAAATGCCACACAACAGATTCCACGAAAAATGGGGTTAGCTACTTTCTCGTATGTTCAACTTTTTTGGGCAAAGGTTTTAACATTTGACACAAAGAGCGTAAATCTATAAGAGACAACACGTTATAATTGTAGCGAGTGTAAACATCAGAAGCGCGCCTTCACTTTTCATCCAATCACAAAACGTATTTGGACAAAAGAGAAAGCACGCTCCTGATGTTCCCACTCGTTACAATTATAACGTGTTGTTTCTTCTTTGTTTGACATAAGTAAATTGAGACCTTCTAAATGCCGGCTCCAGTTTTGTCAGAATGTCTCCGNTGTTGTGGCTGTTAATTTGGTCCCCATAAAGGACTTGAGGGTTGCGAGCAACCGTTTTGCCGTATTCAGGGTGCTGTGCAGCAAAATAATGTGGTGAAAAATTTTAACATCGGTTAAATGGCGAGAGCAATATTGTTATGTGCTTTATAAGTAAAAATGAACGTAATAAAATATTTTATACTTCAATACAAGTAACTAGCGCTATTTTTACAATTCGAAGTGATCTTAAAAATATTTTTAATTAAATATGTACTTTATGCGTTCAATGGAAACTATGTTATATGCAAAGATATATTCCAATTTTTTTTAAATACCTGGTGTAAAATGTTTTATATATCGGTAATTTTA